>NW_017304395.1:1160534-1167243 GCF_001594115.1 Trachymyrmex septentrionalis | reverse complement strand
TACTGTATAAATTTGAGCGCAATCAATTCACAAAAGTTATGCTAAAAAAATCGAAAGGTGATATAATTTTAACTGGTACTGTATGTTTATATATACACTCTTATCGCTAAAATTAAAATAATTCAATAGAAAGTTATTTATATAGTTAGCACCCATATCAAGTGCACAATGTAAAGGCTTTCTTTTCAGTGCATTAACTTTTCACTGCTTCTATTTTGACTTGAGGCAGTTTATGCGTTTATGTTCTATACGCTTCGATCACGTGTAATTCGGAACGAATATTTATGGTACTATGACTCTTAAATGAATCGGAAATCCTTTTGATAATGCAGAAAACAATAGTTTTACAACCTCTTTATGATTATCTGCTAAGATAGAACCATACTTCATCTAGATCTAAAAGTATAATCCAATCAGCGTGATGAACTTCCAATAGTTGCAAAATAAACTTTCTGCAGAATGCAACTACGATTTCTACACTGGGCCCCTATTCTTGATAAGTATCGCATACGAAAAACTAGGAAAATGCTAGTATATGTAATGCGTACTATAGTATTTCCTTAACTTTTCGTATGCAATATTTTTCGAGAATAGAAGCCCAACCTATTCTGTAACTTTTAATGCAAATTTTGTTATTATAACGCCACTGCGCAGCTTTTTTACCATAATGAAAGAGCTGCGCAGCAGCGTTTCGTGATAACGAAATTTACGTTGAGAGAATAGGCCTGCTGGACGCGGAAACGCTTACCGCACGGTAAAATGTGACGCTATAGCCAATAAAATAGTGTAAAATAGTGTTTTGATTGCATGATTTTATTTAGTATTTGTAATTTCATTAATATAATGTAAATACGATTTCTAAAATATACTTAATAAAAATAATGTACATAATATATAAGATAATAATATTTTATTTGCGTAGTATAATTTTTATTTGCGAAACATTATTATATCTGATCATAAAAAATAAATTTTTTAATCTATATATTGGATATAAATATTTTTGTTTTATAAAATATACAACATTTTGTTTTATAAAATACACAGATTGTTGCGAAAAGTTTTCAGAAATGTTTCACTTTTTATATGCAATTCTAAAACGATGCTGTAAAATGTTGCAGCATAAAAAATTCAGCAATATATCATATGAAATGTTGCAACATAAAGCTTAAGGATCCTGCAAATGTTATATGAAATGTTTCAGTAGAAATATTCTAAAATCTATCCGATGCAATAAATTGAAAAACATCCAAACAGAATACAAAATCATCATGACATTAAATTGACGTTAAAATGGCTGCAAAATGTTTATTAATTAAAAGTCACTTTTTGATCAATCACTTTTTGATTCAATTTAACGTCATTTTGATGTTATCGTATGTTCTACTTTAATTGCAAAAAATTTTTGTATATGAATAACGATATTGTGTAGAAACTGCTGATTAGTGATATTTTAATTATTGATTGATTGATCACATTAGATGTATGTATACGTTTATACATATAATGTGATCAATCAATCAAAACAGTGGCGATATAATTACTATTTTTAAGAAATACTTTAAGTTTATTTCAATAATCTTTGTAATCTCAGATTATAAAACTCTTAATAAATTTTAAGTACTTCAGAAATGATGTTTAAATATATATTTAATACTTAAACAATACTTAAATTTATTATGTCGATATAATAAATTTAAATATTATTTAAGTATTAATTAAATACAGTAAGTCAAGTAAGAGCGTGGTCGGCCTTACTCAAAGCTAATAAAAGATATCGCCCTAAATCTATCATGAATCCATAGAGGGCACCTTTGTCCTTGATGCACTATCAAGGAAGATTCAGTTATCATTGAACTTTCTTAAGAGAATCACATTAAGTGCCATGAGTACCAAATACGCATCACGCTATGAAGCTGTGTTCCTCTGTACTCACCCGAAAGGTCCAAAAATGTCACAATTAGCTGCTGCTAAATATATGAAAAAGTCGAAATCATTCGTACAGAAGTGGGTGCAGCGGTATAATGTGGCAAAAAATGTCGATGATTTACCGGAACGTGGCTCGATATGCAAAGTGGACAAAAAAGACTATAAAAAAATAGTGAATCTGTTTTCGCGGAATCCTGGCTTAACACTGCGTCAAGGACAAGCAAAATTGAAGCAGAAGGGTTTAGATATATCGTATGAAACTATTCGAACCTATCTCAAGGCTAATAACATAAAATGGTGCAACACAGTGAAGAAACCTCTGTTGAATGAAAAACATGAAGCGACTCGCTTGGGCGCGCGAGAACATTGATCAAGACTAGCAATGTAATTTTTACTGACGAATGTTCCATATGGGCACGTTGTACCCTCAAACGAGCCTGGTCAACTTCCAGAAATAAAATTGTCGGACCGTTAAACATGGAGTAAAGGTGCATCTTTGGAGCTGCTTTTCAAAGCAGAGTTTCGGCATTTTGTACTTGTTTACTTGCAACCTGAACACCGAGAAAATGCTCGAAATCTACAAAAAGGTTTTGTTACCGTCTGCCGAACGTTGGTTCATCGACAAAAATGAGGATTGGATTCTGCACGAGGACAACAATCCCAAACATCGCAGCAAGCTCTGTACCGAGTGGAAACAGCAATCTGGCATAATTACACTGGATTGGCCGTCGCAGTCGCCCGACGCAAATCCTATCGAAAATGTGTGGGCATACATTAAGCACAAGCTTCGTGAAAAACGCACTTACATTTTAAAGCAGCTATCTCGCGAGATTCGACGGATTTGAACCTTATCGTTAGAATATGCCGTTAATTTGGTCGAAAGCATGCCTCGAAGATGCCAATTATCGATGCCGATGGTGACTGGTCGCATTACTAATGTAATTGCATCTTTGATTTGATCGAGTACTACATATATAAAAATTTTATTTAATACTATTTATTTTTTTATACATTAACTCGACCACGCTCTTACTTGACTTACCGTATATATTTAAATATCATTTTTGAAATATTATAGAAATGTATATAAATTTCTATAAATGTTTTATATATTAATATTTATATTGATTTTTATACATATACAATAATGTACATACATAAAAACAATGCAACAAAAAATCATGCATTTCTCTTTTCTTTTTTATTTTTTTATATATCATCCCTAGCGAAAATAAAAACTGGAATGTAAGTTGAATGTAAGGGGAGAGTAAGAAGTGTAAGTTAATAAGCTTCTATATATAGAAAGAAAAAAAATTGAAACAAAACGTAAAAGAGCTAAATATTTACGTTTTTTTATGTTTCATTATCTTAATTTTTGCTTCTTAAAAGCTTCTTTTATAGTATCTTCTATTACTCTCCCTATTCGACGTATGCTCCAATTTTTATTTTTGTCGAAGTTTTTAAATCGACGTAAATTATTGAGTTTTACAATGGCTGTACGTCTCTAAAGACATGGCAATGATCGTCTGTAATGGTACACATAATGTTATTGGTGGAATGTATTTTCATACACTCATGAGCGTAACTTCAATAGAATACCAAAAAAAAATTCATAAGAATATATAGATATCATTGAGTCTTCTCACATCAAGGTATCTCTTATAGAAAAATATATAATAATTAATTAGGCCTAATAGTATAATAATTAACATAAAAGGAATATGATTAATATAAAAAAGAGAAAAGTATTAAATTTTTAATCATATATTTTTATCAACTATCTACTTATTATAAATACTACCTGCGTTGATGAAGGCTTACCATCACATTATACCAAAGATCTATATTAATTCTTTTCAACTGAACTTCTTGCACCATTCATTTTTCTCTTTTTCTCTCCAATGAGGAACTGCACAAGAAATTCAGGATTCTTTTCAGCAGTGTGTTCAGGAATTACGTTTATATTCTAGATAACTTTAGACTATAGTTTACGTCACGTGACGTGTATATTCTATAATAAAAGTGCATATCAGATTTGGCGTGACAGGAATGATCTCTATGAAAAACCGTATTAGAATGCATGGATGCGAAATTTCTGATAGATTTCTGTGTTATTTTTATTGTTATCTAAACCTCTGTTACATGCCACGTTTAATCGGGTTTAATAATATTCGTGGTTATGAAATTGGCCAATCATAGCTGTTCCTCGGAAGAATGGAATGATTCTGATTGGCCTGTTTCATAACTACGGATGTTATTAAAGATTTCTTTTACTAACCTCGATTAAGTTAACCAACGGTTATATGGAGCTCATTTAAGGCCTAGTTTCACAACTCAAGATTAACTTTTAACCGAGATTTAATTTATTTTAAGTTAAATCTTGCTTAAAAGTTAACCATGGGCCTAAATGAACCCCATGTAACCGTAAATGTAGTCACTATTCTCTCGCATTGTGCGAGGAACAACTCCTATATACTTTCCAGCTAAAAAAAAAACCGACTAAAGTTATGTTTCAAGGCCGTAGTCCGATTCATACTGACAACACTCATGAGCATCATTTTTGTCTTCGTTCAAACATTTGACAAACAACAAGGATGAAATGATTTTTAAACGAGCAAAATTTACTGCCAGTGCTGAAATGTATAGTATACGTAACGTAAACTGTAGATTTTCAGCAAAGTGAATTTTAAAACATAGCGTAGGATCACTCGTATATATGTGCACGATTGATCTGCCGCGCATGCGTAAAAAGCACACTTCCCACTTGCAACACTGAATACGCAGCAACACGATTGTAGGGGCCGTGTCGCCTACGCTGTCCTACGGCACTCATTTCCTACGCCGTAATCCGTTTTCTGGAATGCATTGATTTTTGCTTTGCAAGCGGTAATTCGCGCCCGATTCAATTCTCAAAGGCACCTTCTATTACGAATTAATGAATTGTACTGCTAATAAGCGAGAAATTCGATGGCGTCGGACAAATTCTTTGACACAAATGCGGAACTACTTTGCACGCCAGCGCGTAAGGTTACACTTAAGGACAACCATTTGGATATATAAGGCCCCCACTACAAGTACCGCTCGGCCATTCTGCATGTTCTCTCTTAATGGTGCGGCTGGGTCTCGCTTATATACGCCTCAGGCAACGCTGGCTGTATTGTCTCCGGAACTCTCAGGAAGGCAGGAGCCATTAATTTAATTAAGAAGAAGAAGAAGCCTCAGATGACTTTACTGCTGGCGAGCGATCGACTAAGCGCAAGTCAGATACAGGTTGGTGTATTCGATACTTAAATCAATACTTAGTTGTATGATGGGGCGAGCAAGAATAGTTCCTACTTATGGAAGTGTGACGCAATTATCCACGGCCACGAGAGACATTCGCGATCGGCCGCGAGAGATTGAGATGGGCAAGCCGAGCCATACGGAACAATTGACTAGCTGGATCACTAACGTGCGTCAGAAGAAGCTAAAGTGCCATAGGAGCCCCAAACGCGATTTCCATATGGAAGCCGTGTTGACTCACGCTCTACACAAGGCGGAATACGAGTTGCGGGCTAAGCAGTTATCAAGGATAGTTCGTTGGCAGCGTTTGCGAAAGCATCTCCTCAAGGACGTGGAATACGGCAGCTGCGGCCTGTATAATAGAACTGAACGAGAATTCGAGAGATGTCATGATCCTGACTCGAGGAACACGAATTTCTGGCGGGATAACTTGTGCGAAGATCTTAGCAGTATAGTGGACTTCCTTCAGCAGCTGAGTACAATTAAATCGTCCGTGCAACGGTGACTAGGCCTAGAAAGTGTACAGTTTTTTCCATAGATAATGATGGAAACATTGTAAAGATATGAAAATCTGCAAAAAACTCAATCATATTTTCAAGCTTATTCAAGTAGCTTGTTTGAGTGAATGGGCCATGCTCCGCATTAACTCCTAATAAGAGAATGCGTTTAATCAACTACAACACTATACAATAAATGCTGATATGACAATCTATGGATGGATGTCTATGGATCGATGTCTATCTTCTGCTTGTTTTTTCTCTGCCTCACTGAAGCAGAACAGGAAATGTTTGACTTACGAACCAATCTATTCTAGTATGGAGCTATGTTTCAATATCAGCAAGCAACCTCCAGATGTATCCAGAAGATGCCAAATAATCCTGCAGCGTTATGGCAATTTTTTGCAGTCTCATCGTTATTAGTATATATCTAGATATTTTTTACTTGCAGTCTCACCGTTTGAGATGGAGGACGCAGGTGGAAAAAAAGGATAGAGAGAAAGATAAGAGAGTTGCTGTAATACAGGTGCAGACCTTGGGATTTTGTACGCATACACACACACATCTGCCTTCCTACCTGTCATCAATTTGGTTTGTAAACTGTATCGAAACCAAAGTATTTTCAATATTTAGAGTTTGTCTGCTAATATAATATATTTAACATGTGTTAAATAATTAAAGAAAAACACTGATAAAGAACATGAGATAAAGAACAGAAAGGAAGAAAAATTTTCACATTATTCTAGACATACTTTTAAGTTTGTAAAAAATTTGTAAATTCATATACATATATTATAAGACTGCCTTTTATTGTGATAATAATTCTATCAGTGTGTAGCATTTAACTCTTCTTGATCCTGAATAGTATAACAAATATTTAATCCTTCGGTGCAACTATGACATACTCGACTTTTCTTTTATTTAAATGCTAATTTTTTTTATTAAGAGAACTACATATATTTGTATATTTATATTTTTTTATATTTATATTATCATATTTT
>NW_017304395.1:1135122-1160434 GCF_001594115.1 Trachymyrmex septentrionalis | reverse complement strand
TATATATATATATATATATATATAAAAACATAGAGTGCCATCGAAAGATTAATCAAATTTTTGAAAATTATGCATTTTTTATGTTTATTAAATTGTGAATTAATACTAAAATTTTATGTATCAAGTGTAACCTACCAAGGCTCGATATTGATAAATTTTTTTCTCACATATTTCTAATATGCTTTATACTGTTTAGGATCAAGGTAAACGAAGACAAAGGATCTCGATTATTGTAAGCCATTGTGATACTTTTAATTTTATATGAAATACATTTGTAAGTAAAACTGTGATACAAATTAGATAAGAAGATGAAGTGAGGAGTACTGAGAGGAGTGTAAGATAAATAAATACATTTTTGCAAGTAACAATGTAGAACTATTCTTTTTCAACTTTTCTATTCACTATCTTATTAATACCATCAATTCTTTTCAGTCTGGCACATAGACATCATAGAAAATTCACCTTATCGCGAATGAAGCTGTCAATATATGGACGATGTCGTTATCGTTGGCTTAGGAAACCTATAAGATTGCAGCAAGCGAAAAAAAAAGAACCCTAAGGGAGTATATCTGTCTTGAGTGAGTGGGAAGGAAAAAATTTGTGTTTCTAGAGGCTGGTTGACTTGGCGCACAAATTATCTTTTGCACGAATCGTCATGATACCGAGCTCGTCTGCGTGATGATGACTACAACGATGAGAAATGAAGTTTCATGCAATGAACTTCCATTCCCCCGATCGATCGTTTCCCCAGATCCAGAAAAAGTTCATTTTCGTTGAATAACATAGGCTAATGATGAAGAGAACCGTTATCTTAAGGTCACAGGTATACTTCAAGTAAGGTAATTCGGCATGCGAATAACCTATTAGAATTATCGGAAGTTTTTCCTGTTTGTAAAGTTTCCATGTTATGCTTGTTCTGCGTTGCCCTAATAATGTGTTCATAGATCTGCACAACCTTCGGCCATGCCGAGACCAGGATAGGACGTTAACGTGTATGTTTTAGATGTTCAGAAAGTATGAGAGATATTTGAAGAATATATACCGGTAACTTAGCAAGTGAAGGAAAAATTGTCTATGTAAAAAGAGTTTATGCGCAAGGATTATATATTATGTGTAAGAAGTGGGCGGAAATGTTAGGTTTTTCCATTTGGTAACGTTGGTTTCAATTGAAGTAGGAACTGAATTTTATTTCATTTCTATTAGTCATCTTGCATCTTAATATCTTTTTGCAAACATAATTTATGTCAATTGTAAAAAATTTGAAGATCCGAAGATCTAAGAATTTGGAGACTGACTATCCTGGAACTAGGAGGAATCCATGTATACATCTGGGAATCTTTACTAGCCAAAGCTTTCAAAGTCAATGTTTAGAAAATTGAAAAAGAATCTTTATATCTTCATCGAAATCCCAATCTTAGCCGACCAGTTTAAGGATTTAAGTCTGTACCAGCAATGAATCGAGGTGTACACGAAGAAAAAAATCATACATAAAATAAGAGCACAATGAAAAAATATTTTTATTTAAAACGGCACAAACAACACAACACAAATAGCAAGAGTGGTAAATCAACACCAATTGAAAGGAATTTTCTATTACGGTAAAACCTGGCTAAGTAAAATTTATATCTATATATTGGAATTTTTGATCAAATTGTTTATCTGGTAATTTAAGGTGTGTTACATGGTAAATTATCTTAGTTTAGTACTCTCATTTTAATAATTAAGTTTTATATTTACATGATAACAAAGTATGATTTGAACTTTTTTCTCAATAATATCTCTGGTAGCAAGCTGATGCCATTTTGTCATCATTTTGACGTCAAAATGATAACGAAATGACGTAGTTTTGCTACCAGGAATAATTTTATATTGGAATGTTTTTTGTGGAGATAAATAAAGAGATATAAGATAGGAAGGGGGAGGGGAAGGGGGAGGTGCAAATGAGACAAACCTTTTTGATTGACAGACAGCTGCGTGTGTTTGGAAGATTTCTCATCCTATTCGTCCGACTGTGAAGAACTGTGGTTCAAGTGTCCCGAGATTGGCATACCAAAATATAAAATGCAATCTATTGATCGTGACTATATCGTGAAGATTTAATGAGAGTAAATCTGTTGGAGCGTAACTAGTTATCGTTCCTTATATCGTATAATTCCTATATCATATTCGTAATATAATTTACATATTGCATTTTGCTTTGTTCGATTCTTTTTGTTTTACATAGCAGGCTGCAGAACGAAAGAACTAGATCTAAACCTTTCATAGATTAGATAAATGTCCCCGACCGTCATTATCTGCACAGTCCTAATTCGACAACCTGTCGACGATACAATTGGTGATCATCAGGAGATACTACTGGATTTGTATGAAAACGATAAAGGTAACAAGAGACTGAAGATCATTATTGATCTTTGATCCTTGTACTTTGTGCCTTATGAATGTAAATATAGACGGGGGGAAGGAGGGGTAGGGGAAAAACAATGTTTTTATGAGTCATAGGAAGATGCTGCTTTGTATAATGGTAATGAAGAAAAATGTACTTGGAGGATATTTCAAGATGACACAAGATTACCAGATATATAATTGTCGATCACATATGATATGATAATATTCTGCTGATGTCTTTCGATTAGTTTGACAAGATGTAATTTCATCTGAATCCGTACAAAGCAAGTGTGCACGAGACTTCTGCAAGGACGCGCCGAACATACGGACCGTATGAATTTGCAAATCTCGAAAGGCTAAAGATAACACTTCAGTAGTTTAACAATTTTAGAATTTGAAGGATCATCATTCAAGGATCTATAAATATTTAAAAGTCTAAAAAGCCAAAGAGTTTTAGATAATGCTTTTCAAATCACTTTGTTTTCATCATTAATTTAATAGAATTATTTAATTATAATGGAATTATTTTATTGCAATTTGCGTATAGGTTCAAAATTTTTATTTTGTAGAAATCGCAACAATTTATCTATTATGGAACTACCTTATATCAAAAAAAGTTAGAGATACTTTATGAAAAATCCATCTAAGTAATAATAAATCTGACATTTCTTAACTTGAAAAGAGAAAAAGACGCATTGTTTTTAGAAGACATTGATTTTAAAAGTTTTTAAAAAGAGAGGGGGGAGAGAGAGAGAGAGAGAAGTATATAATATTTTATACAATATTACACAAATAATTCATTACAATTGTCAATATATAGGTTTCTAATAGATCTTTTCATCTTTTAGTTAGATTATCTATGGGAGGTATAGTGAGGATGACAAAATACTAGAAATAGTAGGGAGGGAAAGATCAAATACTACTTTGTTTTTTCACAGAAAGCGCCTGTCATTTGAATCACGACGTTATACATAAAATGTGTTCTAATCATGGAATGAGTAGGATGGTTCAATCATTTAAGGCACGATATAATGTGATATGTTTCTATGGGAATCATGTTTCTATGGGAACAGGAAATATATGAAAATTGATATACTAGTTCGAAAGAGGAAATGATGCAAAATATTAAAGTTCAATTCAGTGGAAAGTTCTTAACAAGTTGTACCGCTAAAATGTATTTTTAACAAGGATTTGATCTCGTAAAGAGATAACTTTAGGTTCTGCGACAAAGAGAGCAAAATTGAAAAATACAATTTTCTCGAAGCGGATAAAAATTACGAAGTTTGGTATAAATTATATGGATTCGTTCACACACACAATCTAATATTACAGACTGAAATAATGAATAAGGATTTCGAGCTTTAATAGAATTTTAATAGAATTAATTGGAAAGAAGATGAAATAATTAATGATATAATTAAAAGAAAGATAATAGCATGTGACTCGGTAAAATATACTAATTTATTAAGAAAGATATACGGACCAGTGATAAAGGTAAGCAGCAACTGCTGAATTTGCCAGGTAACGGTTTAAAAAAAAATGTGTTATGCTTTTTTTATCGTTTAATTATTGAACGTTGAGAAATTAATGTTTTATTAATTAATGTTTTTCTGAGATAGGAACCTTTTATGAATATTTCAAGAATATTTAGCGTTAGCTGGGATTTAACATTTACGAAAATAATTAAAAATTTTAAGTGAAAATTAATTTTATATCGATTTTTTAAATATACGTTTTTAAATTGGATTTGTTGAATTAATCAAGTCATTAACTAGATAAATCAAAATTCAAATCGATTTCAATTTTATTTTGCTATAGTATGTTTGTTATCTTTAGCATTTGATAAATCTGAACTCATATTTTAACATATCTTTAATAAAATATATTTGTTTTTCTTTTTTCTGTTATGAATATTTCATGTTAATATGTGCTAGAATAAAATATAAAATGTAAATAATTAGTTTTTTAACACTTTAATCTTAATATTTTTACGTATTTCTATATTTTTTATAAATATATATTTACGGCTCCTGAGTAAGTCATCTATGGTATTACTCAAAAGCCTTAAGAATTTTAGAAGAAAGTAATGCTTGTGTATAAAATGGTCCTCTGTTCCTCAGTGTCGTCATAAACAGTCTTCTACTTTTTTTGGCTTGAAGAAGCTGGATTCCGTTTCCTCTCTTGCTTGAGATTTTATTGTTATTGACCAAAGAATCTTGGACGTGAGTTATCCATTTCTTTAAAATTTTTCCTATTAACCGAGTGTTTTAGAGAGGTACAAAAGTATTCAACCGTGAAATGATCTGCTGTCGACCTTCGAATTCGATGCTGGTCTCCAAATACTTGCTCGACTGCGCAAACGTACCAATTTGGTGCTCAATTTCTCTTGCCGTTGGCTACAAAATCTTAAAGACTTCGTCTCTAGACATACGAGACTTGCGCTATATGTGACTTACCGTTTGTTAAATCAGTCATTCTTAGTCAACTAGGATTTCGTCGCAAAAGAGGACCATCGTGGATGTCCAATGCAAAATAGAATATTGTCATAGGAATTGTAAGAAGTCAGTTTTTTCAACAGCGCTGGTGCGAAATATGCAGATTCTAGAAAAATGGCATATCCTTCTTTCTAAAAAAAGTAAGTTTTATTTATACATAGTTATACAGTCCTGGAAATTCTATTAGCATACTGATAATTTGTTAAAAAAATTAATACAAGAATAATCAAATACACAAGTTTTTATTGTTTCAGTAATATTACAATAAAGATATACACAAAGACGAAACATAACAATATATAGTTAAAAATATAAAGAACAGCTCAAATAATTAAAAATTAAAATACAAAAAAGCTACAAGCCAAAAAATAATTATATATAATCTATACGCAAGCAAACGTTTCTAATTCACACAAGATCGTTTTCAATGTTAATATTGTAAAATTTAAATTCTATGAAAACAAATAGTAACTTAATAAGAACTGCATAAGAACATGAACATCGTTTCAAAATTCCTCACTATTATATAATATCGCAATAAAAACTTATAATGTATGTGTTCCTCATCTTCACAGTCGTCAAGCTATCAATCCGCAATAGTAGTTATCGGTATCGTAAACTATCATATTCATTTCATTACTTTGTTAAGATAAGAGTTTTTATTAAGGTATGATTATAAAAAAATTATTTGTTTATGAGACATTTAATATAATATTTCATGTTAATATGTGCTAGAATAAAATATAAAATATCTTGTAAGTAATTAGTTTTTTGACACTTTAATCTTAATATTTTTACGTATTTATAAAAATTTTAGTTTTAAGATTTATATATATTGCTAAAAATATATCGTAATCTTTTCTTTTTTTTTATTTTAATGTTAGGAACAAAAAAATTGGTATTTGATTATACTTTTATTTTATTTTATTTTATTTTTTTTTAACAAATTGTTAATACTGAAAATTTCCAGGATTATATTTAAATATACGCTTTGAAAAAAATTTGAATTTTTTTTTAAGTTCTAATAAATTTTAATAAACAAAAAATTGTTTTTTACTTTTTATTTATTTTATCGAATTGATTTATTTTATTAAATGCTATATATACGTGAAAAATCGCACATTACATTATTAAATAAATATTAAATACTGAAAGAAAATCTTATATAATATGGAAGTAAATCATATAAAATTGTAGGATCATCACAGGACTCTCTTTATCGTAGAAGATAATCGTAACACTTTAACAGAAAATCGAAACCTTTGAAATTTTTTTCCAGAAAATCTCGTAGAATTTTATTTTCTTTTAAGGAGAAGCATCGCATCATTTTATCATAAAAAAGTTGTCATCGCTGAGTTGATTTTTTGAATAAATTAGTAATACTAAGATTTTCAGGACGATATAATTAATCATCATCGCGAAGTCATAGATTAACTGCATCACAAAATTATCATGGAATTTTATTGTTATATTTAAAAATATAATCGCGTGACGAAAAAAAGGGTCATTGCAAGATTTCATTGCAGAAGAGGATTATCACGGGATTTCGTCATACAAAATCATCGTAGAATTCCATTGCAGAAGAGGACCATAGTGGAAGATCACAGAACTTTATCAGAAAAAGGATTATTGCGGGATTTCATCGCGGAAGATCGTGGGATCTTGATGCAGAAGAGGATCATATAACGAAATTTCGTCATACAAGATCATAGAATTCCATTGCAAAAGAGAACCATCGTGAAAGATCATTATAGAACTTTATCAGAAAAAGGATTATTACGGGATTTCATCGCGAAAGATTGTCGTGGGACCTTCATGCAGAAGAGGATGACATCGTGGGACATTCTGTCGCAGAAGAGGATCATCACAGAATTTCATTATACAAGATCATCATAGAATTCCATTACAGAAGATCATAGACCTTTATTATTGTACAAAAAGAATCATCACGTAATTTCATCGCAGAAGATCATCGTAGGACCTTGATGCAGAAGAGGATTACATCACGGGATTCTGTCGCAGAAGAGGATCATCGTGAAAGATCATCACAAAACTTTATCACAAAAAAGATCATCGCGGAAGATCATCGTGGGACCTTCGTGTAGAAGAGGATCACATGGGATTCTGTCGCAGAAGAGGATCATCACGGAATTTCGTTATACGAGATCATTATAGAATTCCATTATAGAAAGATCACAAAAAGGATCATTATGGAATTTTATCGCAGAAGATCATCGTAGGACCTTGATGCAGAAGAGGATTACATCACGGGATTCTGTCGCAGAAGAGGATCATCACGGAATTTCGTTATACGAGATCATTATAGAATTCCATTATAGAAAGATCACAAAAAGGATCATTATGGAATTTTATCGCAGAAGATCATCGTAGGACCTTGATGCAGAAGAGGATTACATCACGGGATTCTGTCGCAGAAGAGGATCATCACGGAATTTCGTTATACGAGATCATTATAGAATTCCATTATAGAAAGATCACAAAAAGGATCATTATGGAATTTTATCGCAGAAGATCATCGTAGGACCTTGATGCAGAAGAGGATTACATCACGGGATTCTGTCGCAGAAGAGGATCATCACGGAATTTCGTTATACGAGATCATTATAGAATTCCATTATAGAAAGATCACAAAAAGGATCATTATGGAATTTTATCGCAGAAGATCATCGTGAAACATTGATGCAGAAGAGGATTACATCACGGGATTCTGTCGCAGAAGAGAATCATCGTGAAAGATCATCACAGAACTTTATCAGAAAAAGGATTATCGCGGGATTTCATTGCGGAAGATCATCGTGAGACCTTCATGCAGAAGAGGATCACATCATGAGATTCTGTCGCAGAAGAGGATCATCATGGAATTTCGTTATACAAGATCATAGAATTCCATTGCAAAAGATCACAGATCTTTATCACAAAAAGAATCATCACGGGATTTTATCGCAGATCATCGTGGGATCTGGACGCAGAACAGCATCACATTACGGGATTCTGTCGCAGAAGAGGATCATCACGGGATTTCGTTATACAAGATTATCGTAGAATTCCATTGCAGAAGAGGACCATCGTAAAAAATCATCACAAAAAGGATCACCAGATTTCATCACAGAAGATCATCGTGGGACCTTGATGCAGAAGAGGATCACATCACGGGATTATGTCGCAGAAGAGGATCACATCACGGGATTATGTCGCAGAAGATGATTATCATGAGATTTCATCATACAAGATCATCGTAAAATTTCATTGCAAAAGAGAATCATTGTGAAAGGTCATTACAGAACTTCATCACAAAAGAATCATCGCGGGATTTTATCGCAGATCATCATGGGACCTTAAACCAGAAGACGATCACATCATGGGATTCTGTCGCAGAAGAGGATCATCACCGAATTTCGTCATACAAGATCATCATAGAATTCTATTGCAGAAGAGGACCATCGTAAAAAATCATCACAAAAAGGATCACCAGATTTCATCACAGAAGATCATCGTGGGACCTTGATGCAGAAGAGGATCACATCACGGGATTATGTCGCAGAAGAGGATCACATCACGGGATTATGTCGCAGAAGATGATTATCATGAGATTTCATCATACAAGATCATCGTAAAATTTCATTGCAAAAGAGAATCATTGTGAAAGGTCATTACAGAACTTCATCACAAAAGAATCATCGCGGGATTTTATCGCAGATCATCATGGGACCTTAAACCAGAAGACGATCACATCATGGGATTGTTGCAGAAGAGGATCACCACGAAACTTTATTGCAGAAAAAATTATGAGATTTTATTACAGAAGAGGATCATCATTAGATTTTGTCACAGAAGAGAATCATCTAAAGGATCCTGATTAATCATGTTTCGATTGCACATTCAATCATAGAGGCTGGATGCTGGAGCTTTTTAGTCTTAAATGCTATGAGTGGCTCGTGTCCAATCAAACCATGCCCAATCAGTGCCACTCGAATCATTACGGAACTCTGTCGTACAAGAAGGCTATCATGGAGTTTCCATCGTGGAAGATCATCGTAGAGAGAATCTTCATGACTATCGAAGGAGAATTATTATGAAATTCCATCTCAAAAGAGAATCATCGCAGAATTTCATCGCAGAAGAGGATTATTGTACGACTTTGTTGCAGAAGAATCAATATTGTTCGATTTCATTGCGGGTGGGGATTGTTATGGAACTACGTTATAAACACAAAGTCATCTCAGAATTTTATTACAAAAAAGATTATTGCTGAATTGATCATAAAACAATTATTATGAAACTGTTATACATATATGTCATATAATATACTTATTGGGTATATTCAGGGAGATGTTATTAGTATTATTAGTATTATTATTATTATTATTTGTATCATTCTATCCTTGTTTTACGTCTAATGAATGATGAAAATAGAATGACGGCAAATAGTGCTAATAGAGTCTACCCGAACGCACTTATTATGTCATGTATGAGTCATTTGATCTTTGTCCTTTCTTTTTTATAAAACTACACTTTTGAAATAAAAGACTCGTGATAAGACTTTATTAGCGTACAAGAAAGTGCAAAACTACGTTATAGATAAGAATCAACGTGAGTTTTGGAGAAGATAATTATTTTGAATATACATATATTGTAGAAGAATTTACAAAAAAAAGGTTATTTGGCTTTGTCAAAAATTGTATTATTGTAAAAGATGTGACGAAGCTATATCGCTTTGTTGCAAAATAGAATGTCATGATATTCAAATAGAAATCATAAGAATTTTAACATTCTATAAAGTTTTGATAAAATCAGAATCCTTGACATTGACATTAATTTCGTGGATATTAAATTTGCTATTAGAATCAAATTTTATTTTGAATTTTAACGCGATTTCTACAAGCTTCAATATTGTGAAATTTAGACTTTAGACTTGTATTATTATAGAATTAGTATTGTCAATATTGTTGAGTTTGATAATGAACCTTTTGTGGAACTTACAATAAGTTCAAACTAGCAAGTTTAGACTTTCAACGTTATAAGATATAAATTTTAAAGATTACTGGATTTGAATCCTTAATATTATTGCAAAGGTAAATATTATATATAACTTGAAAGTTTAACGTGAATTTTACAACTGCATGACATTTCTAATTTGACATTAACTTGATATTATAAATCCGATATTGTAAGACTTGGAGTCATACAATTGGAGTTTTGACGTCATGGATCTGGAGTTTCACTTTGCGGAACCTGGATTTTCGCAAATATTGGGAGACTTTGAAGTGTTGTGAAATCTAGACTTTGTATATTATATTTGGAATTTTTTACATCATTGGAGTCTTTAACACCTTAGGACTTGGAGTATCAGCATTATAGAATTTTTGATAAAAAATTTTTTATTGAAATATTTTGTAATGCTATTTTGACGAAAAGTTTATTTATACAATTAAGTACAAATTTTAATAATAATATATGCATAATTGATTAATATTTTATAAAATTTAATGAATCATAAAATATCCTGATAGCTAAGTGCAGTAAGTTTGCTGGCATGTTACAGCAACCAATTTCGACAAACTCAGGACAAGATGAGACAACACGTTTGTCGCGTTGAATTCAGTGAAATTCGAATTCTTACGATGGCAAATGGATGGCAATATATCAGCATCAATTTCCTCGACAGTTTGTGTTTTCAATTTGTTATCAGCGAATAACAGTGTATTGTCAGCAAATTAACGGCAACTTGGAAAAACTTCTCATTTGCATGCTATCTGCAGTCAATAGCATCTTTACAACATTGTCATGGCAACAGGCATCAAATAATATATACTATATATATATAGATAATATGCTAACAAAATATGTGCTACGCATTGTAAATATTTTAATACCGACAATGTTTAAGAATTCATGGAAAAAATAAATTTTTTTTTTTTTTAATGACAATTTTTACATGTCATGTCATGTCGTGTTTCACATTTACTTTATCATCGATTACAATCGTTTTACAATTTTATAATTGTCGAAAACGCAGAGATTCGAATCTAATTGTAAGATTGCAATAAACATAACAATACGCTTTTCCTAAGCTATATAATCACTCTTTGACAATTCGATATTCAATAATTATTCAACTAGCAGTCTTGCGATGTTTTGTACGAATCAGACAATTAAGATTAGTGCATCGAAATCGATATTTGTTATCTGTTTATCTAAATTGTAAATTTATCTTACTAAGTCTTAATTTATGCCGAAAATCATTTATGCTTATTATGATATCATATAATACTGTAAAAATGCATTACATTATATATATTGCGTTCAATGACATATGTGATGTAAGTACTCTATATGTTATATTTTTTTTATGACAAATAGATTCATTACAAATCAAGCTGATTGATTTATCTTTAACTTGAACAAAAAAGAATAAATCTGTCCACTTATTTTAAATAGTCATCTCTTATGAATCTTCCATTTCTTAGAACAGGAACTTCCAGCCATCCTGAAATTTAATATTTTCAAAATTTCTTTCGAAATTATAAACATATTAAGTTATAAACATATGTTCGTGCCCAATAAATACAGCACACTGTGAGCGAATGTTCGCATCTGCTTAATTAGGCACTGCGAGCGTGCAGTGCATTTGTTAAAATCGAGAAACAATGCATGCGTTTCTCGAATATTTTTCGAGATCTACGTTCAGAAACACTATTCGAATATTATTTTAACATTCGGCGAACAAGCATAAAATGATACACAAAGACATTCGAGAAATATTTTCAAATATAGCCAGAATTTTGAATAAATGCTTGAAATCTACTCAATAAGGCTTGTATGTAATATTTAAAAAATAATACCGAAATAAATATGAACATTATATTATTTCCGAAATGACTAAGACTTGCAAATCGCATAATATTATTTTAGCAGTTTGCATCAAATAAAAAATATATTTTTATTTTCAATCAATTGGCAGGCCGAAAAAAATACATTGACGGGCCGCGAGCTGTGTGTTGTGAACATTGAAAAATAAACAATAAAAATAGTATCACTTGGGCTTTACTTTTTTAATTTGGTGCAATAAGGATAATATTATTTGGGTTTGATAATTTGCCATTTGGTACAATAGTTTTTTTTTACTCTCATAGCGCCTTTTGTTACCTTAAGGGCAGGTTTTATTTTAAAGGGTTAAAAAAATCGATTTTTTTTACACTTTTTGCATCTCTAAAATGTGTAGAATATGGCTGTAAAAGGATTTTGCAATATTCAAAATGTTAAAGCAATTTGACTTGTTGAACCGGATTTTACATCGGTCGAAAATTAAGTGAGCTCAACGGTATTATGTGCAAAACAAGCAAGAATCGAAAGAAGAAAGGCTCAAATGCAACAAAATTTGTTCTTTGAACAGGAGGAGAAATTTACTTATAGGTCAGAAATCGCTGATTAAATGTAAGTTGCAAAATATTATAGTTAACTAAAATCATTATCATACAGTAAAATTTTATTTTTTCTCGAATTCCATCCGTAAGCTACAGCTGCAATTTTCTACATTTCTAAAAATAAAAATTTTTTTTGTATGTTAAAATATAAAAAATAATGCAAAAAACTTTTGATATCTCTTTCCTTTCCTTATGAAAAAAATGGTTAAAAAATACAAAAATTTTGACCTCTAGACTAGATTCCTTTTAAGAGAATCCTAAAATAAAGCCCGAACTCCGACGAAGTCACCAGAGATCGTTGTTTTTCCAGTGCATCGATCTTATATCTTTATATATTATCACGTCAATATCTTACGCAACCTATGATACATGCAGTCGCATGTTCTGACAATTTTTGTATAACAATTTATTATTGTTTTTGTATAACAATATTGTTACGATAAAGCGTCTAAGTCTAATTCTAAAAACTCGACGTTATTTGTTAGTGCAAACTACTCGCACAGCATTTTAGATTTTAAATACGTAGCAGATACATGAAATTTGAAATGTTGCTGTATAGCAGACATAGCAATACGTATGAATTATATATCAGATACATGTTTAATACTGATGAATGTCCGCCTGTAGATAATAATATGTAATTTTTTACTTACATATCAGATACATAAAATTTGTGATGTTATAGCTATACAGTAGATTCGTAACAATACGTATAAATCATGTATCAGATACATATTTAATATAATTTACATTACCAAATACATATGACTATATTTTTTCCATATTAAATACGTAAATTATGTATTTGATACGTATTCTTAATATTGCAAATACGCGTTCAAAATGTATTATGTACATGTATTATACAATTAGCCATTTACAGGTCAAAGTATGTAATTCCATTTTTTGAATTTAAAAAAATTTTAATGCCAACTTGATTGTTACTTTGGCTCTAAAATTTTAAGATTCTAAAAGTAAAATTAATCACTTTGACCTGTAAACGACCATATCCATACATGCATATATATATATATATGTATATATATATATATATAATATATATATATATAATATATTATATATATATTGTATAACTTATTTACATCCTTAGTTGTGGCTGTATGCTCTTTATTATTTAACCTTTGTAAATTAAATAAAAAATTTGAAGTATATATATATATATTAGACACACATATATATATATATATATATATATATATATTAGACACATATATATATATATATATATATATATAAAACAATAAGTAAATTTAACATTATTATAAAAATTAAGCTTTATACTCGTATTTAGATATTTCATATATAAATTTGTTATACAAAATGTCACGCAAATTTAAAATATAATACTTTTTGAACAGTTAAATAAATATACTTTTTACAATTAGGGAGAGTTCTCAAGAAAACATGACATATTTATTAAAAATACTCTTTTAATGAACATTACAATTATAAAAGGTTTGAATGTTCTCTCTCTCTCTCTCTCTCTCTCTCTCTCTCTCTCTCTCTCTCTCAATTCATAATAAATTTATATTAAGGATTGCATACTATTAATAAGTGGACGCTGTATTGCCTTCAAAATTAATGGTTTTGATGTTTCTGTTCAATTTCTTCGTAGTAGTTGCACAAAATAAAAATTCTTTTTCCACGATTAAAATGTACATGCTAATGTATATAAAAATTATTCATTATAACATAATTTATAAAAAAATCCTTACGGATTAAACTGATGTGAGTTGACTTCAGTCTTGGATCCCTATTTTTGAAAATATATACAGAAAATTAAGGTAAGGTATGCTATAGTATATTAATCACGTATACTATAGTACGTTCCTTATACTAATTCAATACTTTACCTTATACTTATTCAATTTTAAATACATTTTTTTGGTGTATGTGTATATATATATATATTTTTTTTTTCTTCGATAAATAGGTATTTTATAATTTTCGCAATAGTTAATAAAAAATTAATAACTAAAAATTGCTGAATAAACCCGGCTTACCATGCCAAATTGAACGCGCGATGAGAAACGGCCTAATAATCGATCATAATTGCTAGGTGTATGAAATGTTTACTACAAGCGACAATAGCTTCGCACGAGTCGCGCATGTTATCGCTTTGAGCTATGATTATCTTTCTTACTAAAACAAAATCTTTAAACAGTACAGAAAAAATATTTAAAATTAAGTTAATAGTAATACACGACTCAATTAGAATAACTAAAAATAAAACGAGGAGTTATGAGTCAGAACTATGTAAGTGTTAGTGCTAAATTATTAAACCAATAAAACTTGTATAACATATAATAACAAACGTTTCCCTTTATTGGTTCATTTTCAATGTTCAACAAATTCAATTATCCATAATTATTAAAACCAGTATAGTGTAAATGTAACAAAACGCCAGTTAAACATAAAATTAAAAATATGACAACTTGAAACGTTGCAAAAACGCTCTCACTAATTGTAAGTGCAATTCGCTCGCAAATCTTGTTAAAGATGTAATTGAAAGCTTCGGACGAGAACTGTTTTAAGTGAATGATCGTCAATAACGTAAAAATCAAATACAATATAAAAATAGTATGCAAAACTATGCTCATAATATAAGGTACTAACTTAGCCAATCTATAATTGCTAATCCCAAGGAGCACAAAGTTATGAGAAAGTTCTTACAATTCCGTAAAACCTTTATACAACACACATCGGCAAATTATACGACAAAATAGTTAATGTCGATTATACAACTATTCGAAATTTTTATAACATTCATACGACTTCGTACAAATTAATTATTATATAATATTCTTTTTAATATTTTGTATCATCTAAACAACATTTATGTTAGTTATCTCGCGATATAAAATGTCATTATTTTTGAAGCGTTTATATGACTCCATACATTTTAACTCAACTTTTGAATTATAATATTAGTTTTCAGAATACTCACTCAATTGTGAATATGGACGTTGTTGCGTAGAAATAATGTGTATATTTATAAAACATTATAACTTTATATAATGTTATATAACTTTATGAGATTATTTTATTGATTACTATTGATCTGTGTACGCGTTCATTAGTAGTTTTATATTTAATAATTACAGTTACAAATATATCTGGATAAATCAAATGAGAAGGAAAACAGTATTTAAATATAGTAGTAACTATTACAAGAGAGTGAAGCACTTAAAGCAGCAGCTGATAAAAGTTACTGAAAAAAATAGAATGTACAAAAGTAATGCAAAATTCGATCATCTTAAATAAAAAACGCAATTAATGGAGATCAAAAAGTTACATGGTCGCTATCAAGGAGTCGAGTAACAGTTGAATTCTAAACTGTCCAGACATGTGTGCAATTATTAGGGTTAGCGTGTTAGATCATCCCACAAATCTTAAGTTCAAATCCCGTCGAAGCTACATGCGTTTTCATAAATATGTATATGCGTATAAATGTTCGGCGTATATCTCAAATGCGATGAATATTAAGATGTAAATATGAAGAAAAATATTATTTTTAATAAAAAATATTTAATTTTGATAATTATTGATGAAAGTTGTATTAACATCTGTACATGATCTTTAAAACGGCTATTGAGACATTATTCTATGATTATTAACGATTTGTTGTAATACAGTTATATATTACAAATTTGAATATAGTTAATAAGATGTTAGAAATCAGTCATATAGGTTCTCCACTTAGTTGTTATAAACATTTCAACAATGTTACTGCCTATACTTTTAAGTTGCAGTACGGTTGTAAAAGAAGTTACAAAGTTTTTAAGAAAGTTGTATAAATATTTCTATAACTGTTATGCCACTAGAGTGTGCTTCTTGGGATTGTTGACATTCTGTTAATTGATATTAGGCCTATACTGATTGCCAAAGTTGCGATTGGCGCAGTATTTGCTTAGTACATAATTGGCCGCTACTGCGTCACTTGATAACAGTTAAAAAATAATAATATACATATAAATGACGTTTATTAAAGTTGTATTCATTGGTATATTCATCGAAATATGCTTTTATTGTTATTAGAAAATGAATTTAACGACTATTTTAATTATAATTAAGAATTAAAATATACATTAGAAGCAAGCATTATTTTTACAATATGTACATAGGGAGGATCCCGTTAGCGCAGATGACAACATTTACTCACATCGGCCGGTGCCTAGTAATTTTTCACTTCTTTACCAATGGGTATATTTAGCGGATTTAACAGTTAAGAATCGCTGTTATTGATGTATTTTAGCTCATTCAATCAGAATTTTAGATCTAGAAGAATATACCAATAGCAGCGAACGCTCAACTATTGAGTCTGCGCCTATTGAGAATATTTTATTTTAAATCAGCCAATTAATGATGTGCTATCGGACGTTACACTAAGGGTGAAGTCCTATGAAGCGTATTTGCGGCGTATTGCGTAATCGCGTAACCAATCAATAATTAATAAAACGCGAAATCACAACAGCGGATCACTTCTGATTGGTTATGCAGTAAATTTCAAATGAACAAACTTCATGGGACTCCATCCTAACATATATACAAATGTCCCGGAATTTTTTGTCGAGCGCTTTTGTGTAAATAGAGCGATTAGGATTAAACTGAGTCGAAAAGTCCTCTACCATTTTGCAATTTTCGGTTAATCAAATATTAATTTATGAAAATAATTAAATTCGCCCGGCCTACCGTCAAATACAAGCAAGCGACAATATAAAATCGCCCAGTCAGGCGCGCCGTCGCTAGCGATGTTGACACGTTAATGTCAATATCGTTTGTAAAAACGTGTATAATAACGAAGAATGCATCTCTCTGGGCGATCTTATTTCGCCGCGCTTGCATTTGGCGGTAGATCGGGCAAATTTGGCCACACGATTTAAAATCGACTTGCCATTAATTTTCTATACTTATTCTTTAATTCTTTCAAGTTATGCAAACGATTCGACTAACGCACAATAAAAACTGATATAATTTTTTATTTCACATGCGTAGAAACATTTTTATCTTTGAAAATCAAATTTTATTAGGGACTTTTCAATGCTATTATATTAAAAAATAAATTTTATATTTACTGTGTTCTAACAATTAATATTTTTTTATTATTTGGTCAGCTTTCACTGCTCTGAACTTATCAAAGATTTTTAATACGACAAAAACGTAGTTGAATAAATGTATACACATATAAAAATCGCGATGCGATATATTGTGTGTGTGTGTGTGTGTGTGTGTGTGTGTTCATGATATTTAAGGGAATCCTAAAGTGAAGTCCAAACTCCGACAAGTCATCAGAGGTCGCTGTTTTTTCAGCGCATCTAGAGATACTATAATAAGAGTTAGCTATCGAGATAATGATTTTTGATTGATTGCTGAAATCCGCTATATGTAATAACCAATTAATTTCAAATGAGCAATAGCCAACACAACCGCGAGTTACAAACAAATTGCAGAAAATCATGTATTTGAGGTTATTCTTCATGTTTTCGTCATTAACTAGCGCTGGCAATATAACGTTTACATGAGATTTGTTAAAGAATATTACTTCTAACCATACTATGCTCATTTAATTGAACTCAGTTACATGTGTTTGACATGTCATATTTTCTGTATATCATCTGTAGTCTCTGTAGTAGTATTTAGCTATTCGTCTATAGTCTCTACAGTATTTAGCTATTAATGGCGGCGGTTTATCTTAACTCTTATTATAGGGGAACTAAATACTTTACGACATATCTTTATATACTACCACATCAATATCTTACGCAATCTATGATACACGCAATTGCACATAAATTTTGTATAACAAATTCGTTGCTATAAAGCATCTAAGTCTAATTCTAAGAACTCGACGTTATTTGTTCGTGCAACTACATGTCTGTGGATTACTATTTCGTAAGTACAGGTTGCAAAACTTTCGTATCAAGCAAATGTTATCACGATTTGACAACTTGAGACGCCATGTTATACTAAGAACTGCTAAAAAAATATATCAATTTCGAAATTTTTGATCGTTTTCGGTATAAACTCCACCTCACAGACAGTATTAATGCATATATTTTAATCCTGGAAAAGGATTTTCGAATCTGTGAAAGAGAAGAAAAGTATTTGTTATACAAAAATTATATGATTTAGTCGGTAATATAGACGACTTTAGGATCCCCTTAAGGAAAAAAAATCACAATTACAATAGGGATACATAATTTACAAAAATCATACATTCCTACACACATGCATGCACGTGCGCGCGCATAATGTTGAGAAAGTGTCTAAGATACTTAAAGCACATTCGCAAGATTTAAAACTTCAATGTTTTTTAAATGTCGCATTGATGAAATAGATCTAAGCGTCGTCAAGCGATATTGTCGTCCTGCTTGAAGCCTTGAAAAGGGCTTTGTATCCTGGCGGATTTGTTGGGTGCAATGAGTAATCTGCTCCAAGCACGACAGGTCTTGCCGGACCATACCCACATGCCGGAGGTGACGCCGACCACGAGAGACAGAAAGAGTCTCAGAAGAGCAACTTCGAGACCGGCAGCTCGGTATACCGGACCTGGGGTGCAATTCTGCGCCGCACGGCAGTCCAACGCGGCCAACAATGCCAATTTTCGCCATCGCGGCCTTACCGAGGCTTCCTGCAGCACACAGACAAGACCACCCAGTGCCGGCAGCGCGTACAACAGCGCGAAGATACCTAGTCGCGTCATCAGGCGTTCCAATTTCATTGCGCTGCGTCCAGCGCAGCGCACGGCCCTCCGCACGCGTACCAGCGCGCTTCCAGCAACACTACCAAACACGCAGCCCAACAATAGTAGCATGGCGTGCGGCAACACTTCTAACCACAGTGCCGACTCGTCTGAGATCTGGCACAATCCGGTTAATTCGTCTGCCACCACGTTACGCGACAATAGACTTCCTATATGAAGAAAGACATATTCATGATTCATACTAGAGAAATCATAAATGTAAAAGTTATAATTATAAATAAAAAAACCTATAACTGAAATGGATCAATAAGAAAAGAATATATAATAGTAATAATGAGAGGAGTGTGTGCGTATGTGCAGGTGAAAGGATCAGATCATATTAGTTTCTATATATGTCTGAATCTTAGAGTCAGAGTCACTTAGATCTATAAAAAAGTCTTCTGTGACTTCTGCTAACAATAAGTCAGTATGATAAGTCAGTATACGGTTACCGATGACCCGCACGGCATTTAATGTGAATAGATTTTAGATCTATGCGATGTATGCATAAAGTTACCTCCTGTGAAAAATATTGGAAAAATCCACGCAGCCGCATGAAGATAGGGCGCAATGTCATAAAGAGCTTCGCTGCTCCACTCATTCCTGGCGCTTAGCAGCCAGCAACCACACAGCACTGCCCACCACATATTGCTGGCTAATCCCAGATAATACCTGACCAGCCACCAAATTGTACAAGGAATGCTCTTCAGAGCATCGCGAACCTATTCATAATTTCATAGATAAAGGTAGATTACAGCAGATAAATAAAGACAGATAAAAAAGGATGATAGAATGAGCTGTATTTTTCTCTTGGAATGGCAAGTAAAAGCGGTATGTTTTTTGAGCTGTTGAATTATTGCAGCAGCTGAATTAATGCATTGCTCTGATTCTATCTTTAAAAAAAAATACCTTTAAAAAATTTTAATTTGTCGGGAAAATATAAAAATTAAAATATAAGATTATTAATATCTAGTACCATAAATTATTATTGTTGACCTTCACGAACACATGTATCTATGTTTTTCTGCTTGTAAACCATGATAATACTCTCATCTCTAATAATTCATGTATTAAAAAACAGTAAACAAATTATTAATATCTAAAAACAAAGGCATTCTCAATGGGAACATGAATCTGGATTATGATTGGGGAGCGTTATTGATCGCCGTTGTTATGCCTAATTTCGAGGTTTCATTTTCACTTACATGCTTAGCAAACAATGAACAACAATGTTCATTGTTTCTAAGATGTCATAGTCAAGTTAAAGTAATTGTAGTTCCTATTGAAAATACCTGTTTTCAAATATAAATAATTTTTTTATTTTTTTATTACGCAGGACATGAATTATTAGAGATAGGATTATGTTTTCACATTTTACTATTAGGAAAACACGAATTAATATATTCGTGAAGCTTAA
Source organism: Trachymyrmex septentrionalis (assembly GCF_001594115.1). NCBI lineage: Eukaryota > Metazoa > Arthropoda > Insecta > Hymenoptera > Formicidae > Trachymyrmex > Trachymyrmex septentrionalis. Next base: position 1,139,929 of record NW_017304395.1, on the reverse strand, counting down.
TAATAATAATAATTTATAATACTAGACACTTATATATATACAACAGTTCGTATCTCTTTCTGTCTCTCAAATCAGTCGTTCATGACTGATCTCCATTTGATGTAATCACTTAGAAGCGTATGAATTGTCTTCACCGATTTTTATTAGTGGCTATTTTCATCATAATGTAAAATTTAGATATTTCATCTTTTAGTTGATCTGTTCATTAGGGCAAGTCCCATCATGGAACAAGTCGGAATGGATTCTGATCGGAATTATTCAATTATTCTCTAGATTTCTATTGTGTTTTCTAGGGAAAATGGAATAATTTCAATCGGAATTGATTCCAACATGTTCCATGATAGGAACATGTTCTATGATATTCCCTAGTTAGGAATTGGCCTCGCGCTCTTTTGTCTTCGACGTTGCCAACAATTTTTCAGACTGTTGTTTCGGACTATGTAGTCGAAATAGGACAGTATACCTTAGTGGTATACAGTTGACTTTTTATTTCAGGGATGAATGAAATAAAAAGGATCCTCTGAAAGGATAAATATATTAGTGCATCTAGTGGTCTATGATGTTTATAGTATTCGCCTCCAATACCACATTTATTTCGAACGCATCGATTCTCAGCTGTCTCTTTCTTGCTCAGGTAGTCCAAACTTCCGTTCTATAAGAGAAATATGGAAAATGACTTGGATAAGGACTGCGTTCGGAAACGTTACCCGAATGCCCCTGTATATCATTTTATCCTTATTTAATATTGAACAAGGATAAAACGATACACGGAGGCACTCGGAGGTGATGTTTCTGAACGTAACCAAGGCGGATTTTTGTCCGAACCCACGATTCTTTCAGAACCCAGATGTTAACAAGTCTGATATCTTGGTCATGGCGATGGTTTGTTTAATTTCAGGGATGCAGCTTCCATCTTTACTTATAACTGATCCCAGATAAAATCAATGTCTTAAATGGTGTTGGGATTCGAGTATACCAACTCGATTCACCATGAGCTTAGCTTTGTTCCTGTAATGATCCTATTTATTCACTTTCGCTTTCGAATCTTCGTATTATTTTCTTCATGTCGTTCACGGATGTTGCGAATAACACAGTATCGGCATATCATAAAGATTGATTATTCTCCTCCCATCAATAGCAAGCTCTTCTTCCCATCTAGTGTCTTACGAAATATTCTCCGTAAATATTTAAGAACATATACGAGAATATATTCCTGCCACATATCTTTTTTCGTATCGAACGTTGAAACGTTGCGTATCGATTCTTATGTAGGAATGTTTGTTAAGATTGCGAATGAGGTCGATAAAATGCCTTGGAATTTCTCGTTAAAAACATTCAGGTTCATATGATTTTACTCTAGCTAATTTTAAGACTTTACCTATAAATTAGAATGTTTTCAAAATCAGGATCAGATGAAGCAACTAAAATATTCCACAAAAAATATTTTATTTTAATTGTTACTGGGAACAAAAATCGGCTCATTTTTATCTATTGTCCTTTAATATAAAAAACCAATATTAAAAATAATAATAGTAGATAAAGATATAACAAATTAAAATCAATATAAACTTGCAGATGTAATATGTGTTGTATGTAATACCACAAATTCCAATAAGCAAAATCTTAGCAGTATACTAATAATTTACCAATAGAATTTTGAGCAGGATATTGCAGTAGATTGGCATCAATTGCGTCTATATAAAGCTCGTGTCGGCAAAGTCTGTTGATAATCTAATAACGAATTGCAAATGAAAGTTGAACAAAATCTATTCCACATAGCACACTTTATCCTAGGAAAGTCCCACGGACGTCTTAGACAACATCCGTGAGATATTCAAGGAACTCCATGAAATATCACAAATATATATATGCGTGTGTATATATGTGAGCGTTATCTAAAATAAAAGAGAAATGTTTTAGGATACTATATTATGAAAGCGAGAAATATATATATGCTATTGTCCCATTATTACACAATAAAATAAAAGATTAATTTGAAATAATATATGTTACATCTTTGTAATTTATATATTCTTGGAACTGCGTTCGAAACATTACCCGAGTACCTCCGTGTATCGTTTTGTCCTTGTTGTTCACTCAATGTTAAACAAGAAGGCATCCGAGTAATGTTTTCGAATACAGCCTTAATATAACATTTAATATAATAAAAATCTTTGTAATAAGCTCCATATGAGATATATCTTAATTAGCAAGCAGTAGGTACGTCGTATCGTTTGTGTGTCCAAAGTAATTATGACATTCTTTACTTTTAATCTCTAGTTCTCACTCTCCATGCAAATCTTTGCTGTACTATGAACATCCTTAGGACATTTCTTGAAGAAGTATATGTGATAGAAGAATTTGAATATAGTAGGATATCTGAAGATATTAATAGGATATCTTATGATATTTTATGATATTTTCTTTGAATATCCCAGATAGGATATCCGTGGGATCGCTTTGTCAACATGGGACAATTTAGGATATCTTCAGGATAAAGTGCTTTGTGTGGGATCTTTTCGTAATTATTTGAATGGAACATATCATTAAAATAGTTAAATAGTTATTATATTGTAAATTCTCTCGTTTTACAATCGATCATATTCTGCTAGCAAATTTTGCAATTTTTGCTAAAAAAAAATCTATTTTGGAATAACTATTTGGAATTATATTTCTTCTCTTAAATTGGAGTTAGTTTATACTTTTAATCAAGTCTTCTTTAATTAACAACCAAATATGAATTATAAAGAATTGCACTATTTACTGGAATAATCTATTTACTTACTGGAATGTAACTCGGCCCATCAATCTGACTGACGCAGCTAAGATTATCAGCTCCAACCACAGCACGGACAATGTAAGCCATAGAGAGGAGATTATAGCAGAGCGCCAGAAAGACTATCGGTCTCTCAGGATAACGAAATCTGGACGGCTCAACCCAGAAGGTTAACAGAGTGAAGAGCGTTGACAGGAAGCAGAGCCATGCCCAGCCAGTCATCCAACGTTCGGCAAATTTTTTGTCTTCTGCGCGATAATATGCGTCGGTACCACAACGTGGTGCGCAAGAAATCTGTAGAATAATAAAAAAAAAATATATAAAAAGCGTTTAAATTTAATTTATAATTCGATAAACACAAAAAAATAAAGCCTAAATATATATAAAATAAAGCGGGCCTTCAAAGAGGGCCGAAAAAAGTTTGCCTTTAATGAAGAGTTCTTTACAAGTGTTCAAGATTGGATTAGCCTAAAGCTAAAATATTTTAACACTATAAAAAGTATAAAACTATAAAAATATATCTTTTTAATATTTTGTATTATATATCTGGGTATATTGAAAAATAATATTTATAATTTATACTGTTGTTACTTTTACTTTTTATATAATTATTAAATTATAATTTAAATTTGAATACTTCTATCTATGCAATTTTTGCTTTCTCTTATTTATTCGCTTATTCTAACCATTTCCATTTCGGATATCTGCACAAAATGAGGTGGACACTGATAATGTTGTTGCTGCTGTTGCAATCTTATAGATATTTGCGGTGGTCGTTCATACATCACCGGCCATTGTTGCTGAACGGTTGGTAGTGTTGGTGAACTGGTGTTGTCCAACGTTTCGTCCGGCGGCTGCACGCACAATGTATTTCCTACATATGCAATATAGGAAGAATAGAGGTTTAACATATAATTTATAATTAGTAAAACTAGTATAACCATATATTAATTTATATTTAATATTACATGATTTAAATGTATTAAAATAGTTAAATATATTAAAGTACAGAAGGATATTTGTTCACATACATCGAAGAGTAATGTTGTCTACAAAATATCGTGTAATAATTGCGATGCGTCATATGTTGGACAGACAGGCAGACAATTAAAAACCAGGATTACAGAGCACCGCAATCACATTAGATACAACACTTCTGTCCGTTCTGTATCATAACCGAGGACAGACGACAGCATGATCACGATTTCCAATGGGATAAAGTCAAAATTTTAGACGAAGAGCCTTGCTATAGGAAACGTTTAATTTCTGAGATGCTCAATATCAAGAAGCAGAAAAATAGTCTAAATTTACAAACTGACACTGAAGGTCTTCACAAGGCTTATATTCCTATTATAAGTAAAGTTTGACTTTTCGGTACTAACAGTCCGTCTCTTCTCTCAGTTCGTGGTGATCCGTATTAGCGAGCGTACATAACAATTGATACATTATGTCCGTCTTACACATCTGCGTTCCACCTAATTTACTATATTCTGGTGGTTTTTTCATTCTTGTACATTCTTGGACACGCCTGTTTGAATAATTTACACTTGTTTTTTGGTGAGTTTGAATTACGTTTTAAATTTTCGGTATATTAATTTAGTTGCACTTTTTTAAGAAGTTTTTTATCTTTTTTAACTAGAACTGTTTCAAGTGATACGAAACACATTTGACTGTTCAATTGTATGTGAATAATATCGAGTTTTACATCAAGACTCACCCGAATTGTGATTATGCGAACATTTCCATTAATTATTTTTGTACTGCGGTTTTTTTTATATGTTAATGTCTGAAGAGGGCTCAATCCGGTAATCGAAACTTGTAATGTTTTTTAATTTATTATCACTGTTACTTGTTGTTTTAATATATTTTCTTTCTTTTTTATTATTTTTTTGTATTTTTAATTTATTCCTTCATCTGTATGATTTTTTCAGAGAAATGCGAGAGAATTGACTCTTACTTTGCCCTTGTTTTTATTGTTATTTAATTTATATATATGAAGAGTCCTTGAATTGTGTTTCTTTATGTAAATGG
>NW_017304395.1:1130162-1135022 GCF_001594115.1 Trachymyrmex septentrionalis | reverse complement strand
CTTGTTTTTATTGTTATTTAATTTATATATGAAGAGTCCTTGAATTGTGTTTCTTTATGTAAATGTATTAAGATTTCTAATTGCCGATGAGATTTTCTAAGAAATTTCTGTAAATAATTGAAAATGTATCAGACTTTTTAAATTCAAAATTAGAATTTACTATTCGAATTTGAATTTCTGATTTTGGTTTCCCGCATACTAAACTTGTCAAAAATACATATTCAAAAATACAATATCCTTGCTACAAATTTTATAAGCAGTAAACAAATTCTGCAATTTGTTTGTTATCTGACAAAAATATGACAATAGATTGATATAAAAAATTAACAGACTGCAATACAGTTTGACGCAACTCAAATCAGTTAAAACCAGATTTTGTTATGAACTTTATCAACAAAATGCTAGCGAAAGTTAATATATTAGAATCTGTTAACACTAAAAGGACTGAAGCAGCCAATTTGGTTCCTTGAAAGTCAAAATGCTATAATTTTCTCCAACTTTGTTTCCATTTGATATCGTTTTGTGACGTTTCATCATTTTTCATGTTAATTTTGATAAAAAGATTTTCAATTGTGTGTATAAAATAGCTAAATTTTTATTTGGAAAATTTAACTGAAAAGTCCAACGCTCCTTGAAAAAGGGGATATGAGCAGTTTCTAATATTGTATACAACAGAAATAAAATGTTATTTCTTAAACTTTTTGGTTAATAAATTTTTAACAAAGATAACGGATGACAACTAAAACTTCTTGAAGGTCACTCAGGTTTTGATATGTCTCATGACTTTGATATGTCAAGGTCATCGGAGAAGTATCCTCCAGGTACTATCAATTTATTGGGTGCATCCAGTAGAGCAATCACTCTCTAAGCGGTTAAGTAGCAATTTAAGGATTGGTTGGATCTAAAAGTAAGAATTAATCACATTCGACTGCTACTTAATCGCTGAGCGATTGTGCTATTGGATGCACCCACTGGATCTGTAAATTCTGCTTAAATTTTACAGATCATTGATACCTTTGCTTGCTAAGACATTTATTGATGATATAAAGTCAAGTGAGTACTTACCACGATCAAGGAAACGATTACAATCCAACAAGTGCGGCCACGGTAACGCGAGACTGGTTAAGGCCGGTTCGCAGTCTCTTCTTACGGAAAGGCAGAGAGACTTGCAAGCCGGTATGGTTACATGTTCCGAGCAGACTGGGGCAAAGACGGCGCATAAGAAGAGCCTAAGATGTTTTGAACAGTTGTAGTGGACCAGTGGCATGAAGGTCGCCAGCTGCAAATATACGTGTCAAATAAGTGCACGTGTAATTAGAACAAGTAAATGCGTAAAAATTTTGTCTCGTAACTTTGTCTCTTTGAAGCTCGTATGATTCGATCACTCGCTTTGATCCGGTTACTAAATATTTGATTTTTAACTGATTTTTAATTTACATTGTTTCATATCGATTGTAATCGAGCAAAATATTCGACAAAAGAGTCATGCGAATTTCACATGACATATTATACTCCATTGTATTTCCTTTACAAGATATTTTAACATTTTAAGTAAATTTGTATACATTTCTCTGTTCTCTAAGCGTGGAGCAGAGTCTGTAACGAAGATGGAGAGCGAGAGGGTAATGCACCTAAGCAGGCGGAGAGGAGACGCCTCGCTTCCATGAAATATAACGAGCGGTGGGCATCAGGGGTAATTATCCCGCCCATTCTTCCCGCCTCAATCCCGATAGATTCCTCGCACGTCTGAGGCCCATCGGGACCATTCTCTGCTATCTCCTGCCCTTTTTCTTCCCCTTCTAGATTCACCCATTACGAGAGAAGCCCGACGCTCTTCTCTTTTACGGTGCTCCCCAAATTATAGCCTCATGAAATTACGTGGTAACCCATAACGACAAAGCCCTCCAGCTTGCCCTGCATCGCGCCTTTCTCTCTGGGTTCTCTTCTCACCCATCAAGGTGGACCAGCCAAGAGCAGCTCAAAGAGAAAGAAAGAGAGAAAGAAAAAGAGAGAAATAGAGAAACTTCTCATCCAGAGATCGCATGCAATCGTTTTCACTTCTCTCTACGTGCGACGGATATCGATAATCAATATAGCGAGGAAGTCATTTGACATGATCAGATCTTGATTCTCCCATTAACAAAATGTAAAAAATCAATTAATCTCCCATTTTTTTAAAATCTGCAATCATTATAAGAGCGGAAAAAAAAACTTTAATATCTTGAAACGCAAGATATGAATATATCCAATAAATTTTCAAAAAAGTCTTAAAAAGTACTCAAAGAGAGAGAATTATATATGTGAATAAATATGGAAAAACTAAATAAAAATAAAACTATCATAGTGTTAGGCATAGATTTAATAAAAAAATTCATGATAAACAAACCTTCACGCTCATAATCAAGTCATCCTTAGCGACGCAGACAACAGGTAATAAAATAATTTAATTTAATTTAAAACGTTAAATATACAGTGAAAAACACAGATAATAAGAACAGAAAATAGCAGATTTCAATCAATTAGAAACCGTATATTTTGGTATACATGATTTTTGATAGGTTGAAATCTACTATTTTCTGTTCCTATATTGTTTATGCTTTTTCATTATGTTTAAAGCTTAAGGAGATGCTAGAATGACGAAATTATTGATATACATATTACAGCCGTATAAAAATCTCCGAATTGACTGAACGGAAATCCTTTTACAAGTTTAAAGTAAACGCAGAATTAGAAGATGGGGCAATTGATTTTATACTAAAATCGGAAAAAAAGTTAAAAACTTGTATTTTTCAAGTCATCGAGCTATCATCTGAGTTCAAGATCAAACTAATGACACTATCTTATGTCCTCCTCAAAACCATACAACTTTTGTCTGAAACATTTTTTTCTAAGATCAAAAATAAAAAAGTTATTTGGGGTCGGACATTAAAATGGAATATCCTGTATATGGACAAGATGACGTTGCATCATCGGATTACGTGAATGAATAATACTGATTTTATAAAACTAAAGACTAAAAGCTTAAAAAAATGTATTCAACTGTAATTTACGTGTTTAGCAAAGACTCAGAATGGTAAATAGAGCAGTAAGTGTATCTAACGTAGATGCCAGATCTTGCAAAAAATGGCATTGCAATAAGTAGGGTCAAATGTATGCGTTTGAGACAAAACGATAATGTAAGAAAGAAACGATAATGTAGAAAGAAAGGTTTCTCTCTGATATAAGAAATGAAAGATTTCACTATTATCAACACTTTTAATTTGGAATTAGAAAAGTTTGTAGAGTAAGATAGTATACAATTTCAAATATGATGCAATTTTGAACGAAATAAAATTTGAATCCAATTTTCTATTGTAAATTAAACTTTTTTTAATTTGAAAACATTTTTTTCTAAGCTAAATTAAATTTTTTTCTGTTTGGAATTCTTCAATATTCTTCATACAAGCTACTTGAGATCAAGCTTGCTAAACTTGAACCTTAAAAATTTAATTACTATATTTCGTTTAAAATGATGTGTTTAAAATTGTACCACCTTATCTCTATTATCAATATCGATCAATTCCAGCATCCCTTTAAAAAGTTTGTATTATCAACATCGATTAATTCTTTGTTGTACAAATTTTTCTATTAAACGTATTTTGCTAAATTTTAGTATATGAAGATTTTTGAGATTGTTGATTACGAATCTTCAAAATTGAAAAAATAGCTAATTGAAAAAAACTGTGATTGCATTTATTTAGTGTAAAATTTTATTTTTTTTATTATAAAATAATAAAAAATTATAAAGAATATTAAGAATTTATTTATTTCATTAACCCGCTGTTAAGCCACTGAGTCAGTTTGACTCGAAATTGGATTTTCGAGCTAAATAATTTTAAGACGTAATAAGACTTCAAATAACATCTACCGAAAGTTTAAAGATTTCTTTATCACCTAAGACTGTCACACCATTTAGAAATGCATCAGTTTGTGCTTGGACAGAATCTGTTTGAACAGAATCAGATTTTTAGCATTTGATCCACGTGTATCAACAATGTACTGTTTACAAAAAATTTTTTTTTTTTGCAAAGTTTACATTATAAAAAGTAAGTATGACTATGATAATGTGGTATTCATGACTTTTCCTATTTATATAACATTTAATATACATATTTAATTCTATTATTATAGGATAGAATCAATTTGATCCGTTTTAAATAGCTTTAAGACGTGGCTCAGAATAAGACTTCATACGACATCTACTGAAAGTTTAAAGATTTTATAGATTAAGATCTGTCGCGCTATTAAAAAACACGTTGATATTTGCTTATAAATTCAGTTTTTAGCGATTCTCGAGCTTGACAAAACTGTAGATATACAAGAGAGATGTTATTTAAAAAAAAATCCGATGCACATTGTCTCACGCAAAAAGTTCATAAGACGAAAAAGCAACACTCATCTTACTAATGTCCTATTTTTAAATTATTATGATTGTGATGAAATCGAGTAACCTGTATTTTTTAAATAATTTTTCTTTTTATCTGTACTACTATCAGTATTATTCATAGAATTGTATTATTCATAGAATATAGAATACTTTTATTACAAATAAATTTTCTCAGAATTACATGTTTTTTTGTACTCAAAAATAGTAAACTTCAAATATCGGAATAAATACCTTTTTTGAAACGCACAATATAGACATATTTTTTTTCAAACTATCACATTTTAGGAGTATCGTCTATAAATTTTAGCTAAAAATATTGAAAAACAAAAAAGTTATGATTTTTTTAATGTTAAAATGCATTTTTCTTTACATATATATCTTTAAGAATTTTTAAACATATTGTCATTTAATTCATTGTTATTATCTTTATTAAA
>NW_017304395.1:1127588-1130062 GCF_001594115.1 Trachymyrmex septentrionalis | reverse complement strand
TAATGTTAAAATGCATTTTTCTTTACATATATATCTTTAAGAATTTTTGTCATTTAAAACATATTGTCATTTAATTCATTGTTATTATCTTTATTAAAACATCTACTTTCCAGTTTCAATCCCTTAGTTTGAATCCGTCATTTTACATATCAGAAAACGTTCATAATTCGATGAAAAAAATCGCACAGTAAAAAATGGAAATTCCTTAAAGGTGAAGATTAATTATTTAGAGCGGCGTTAATGAAATTAAAAAATAAAATATCGTTTAGCCACAAAAAATGATAAGAACGCTTTTTGGCTCATATTTATCTGAAAAACCTGACATGATGGGCATCTTTCGCTGGCGAATTTGGATTCAGTGACCTTGATTTTATTAAGAAATACTAGCCCTGCTCGCTACAGAAAAAAAAGTCAAATTTTGTCGGACAGTGTTATCAAATATGTAAAAACTACGGCGAAAAAGGTGCCTTTTTCAGGCACACTATGCAACAAAGAGTGAAATTCGACTGTCGTTCCAACATCCCTTTAACGTTCAGTATAAAGTACTGACATACATGCCAAACAACAATGAAAGTGTAATAAAGTGGGACGCTGAATGTATATTGACTGCATTCAGCAGAGAAAATTGATCAGTGAGCGCTGATTCTTTAATATAATTGGTTTCTACTAGATCCAGCAAAGAACTAAAGGCAAGAATCAATCATATTAAAGAATCAGAGCGCTCACTAATCAGTTTTTTTCCCTGAACGCAGCCATTGTTTAAATCCGTTGTGTATTGTATAACTAGACAAAATGACGATGTTATGTGTCTCTCAAGACTAACAATAAAATCATCCAAAAAGATTTTTTGTAGCCATCACGATATAAAGTAAACATAATTATGTCGGAAGGACACTTGAGATTTTCGCGATATTACATCTGGATAAGAATAATCTTTCTATAAGATTATAAGCTGTATTATCGACTATATATTTATAGAGGATTAAGTATGTAATAGCCGTAAGGGCTCTGATACGTGATGAGAGAACATAATTGAATTTCGAGAGAGAAACTCGAGAACTGTGTGCGAGTAAACTGTAAGAAAACAGTTGGAAACAATCTCAACACAAATCGAGGCGCAAGTTAATAATCGGAAATAGTCCGAGTATGAATTTCGAATCGGAAGCAATTCAAGCGCGAGTTATTAACAATGAGAAACAGAAGAGATATTTGAGGTAATCAATTCATTTTAATTGATCATTTAATTTCTTGAACAGTTAGGGAAAAATACTTCAAAAGTTTTATAAGTTTTATAAGCGCACGCACGCACGCACGCACATCTAACATCTTCAAGCTACGTCTCAAAGTTTTTTTTTGTGACAATTCTCTTACATTTCTCCCATACATATACAAATAAACACAGTTATGATAATAGAGACGATAAGTTTCAGCTTTTCTGTACGGAACTGAGAATTAAAACAATTGAAATTACGTTACTCTCCATGTAATCGGTTTCTTTTTGTAATCTTAGCTTTCGCCTCGGTTATCTCAAACTCGGAGAAGCGAAAGGAGGAACGCGATGCCGACGAAGAAATCTGAGCGGACCGGTTCGTTTATAATTTAGCACACACACATTCTTCTCCTCTGAGAATGATCAGAAAAAGATGGAGTAAGAATTGTAGGAAACGGCGCATCCTACTCCTTTCACCCTCTCCCCCGCTACCGCGTACAAGCATTTCCGAAGCGACTTGACAGACAACTCGCGGATAGAAAAAGAAACGAAGAAATGCGGACAGTCGCAGAATCGACTTACTTCTTATTGTGGATCGCTCCTTTTCTTTCTATGCTTTTGTCTTTACGCGGTCCGCTCGTTCCGCCTTGATCGAGTCATTGTGAGACTCTTTGTGAGGCAGCATTGTATATATTTATGCGACGTGACGCATAAATCATTGGGATATAATGTCAAGCTTGAAGGGAGGAAAGAGGGATATTTTTTGCGAGAGGGTGCAATCGGACTCGTTTTCGGAAGCCAGATTAAGTTTTTCTGCATTACCCGTCTCTGCGTGGAAAATAAACTACCATTTTATCCCGTAAACACGCTTCCAAATTGTAAACTTTAACATGAATTTTTAGAAAATGAATAAATTTATGAGTAGCGTATCACCCTTCAACAAAAGTGTTGAGATTGAATGTATACAAAAACGCCAGTATCCAATTGTCTGTTCTGTTGCAAGAATAAATATAAAAGTCGTGCTTGTGCCTTCAGCGACTCACACATATATATTACAGATCGCGTAAATATTTTGTGCAAATAAAAAATTTTGGATTTTTTCTTTATTTTATCTTTGACGTTAAGTTTAATGAGTATACAGATTTTGCTTTTAAAATAAATTTTTCAGTGTTTTATATCATTTTTTTCACTAATGTCATTATAAACTCAACATTTACAGGTGTGTGTGTGTGTGTGTGTGTGTGTGTGTGTGTGTGTGTGTGTG
>NW_017304395.1:1124572-1127441 GCF_001594115.1 Trachymyrmex septentrionalis | reverse complement strand
TAACCACGTCTTTCTAGAGTACTAACCTTTGCTTGAAACGTGTCAAAATTTTAAGTCGATCGGACTAGAAACAGCTGAGTTATCGAGGTTAGAGTAAAGTCGTTTTGTAGTTTGTTTAAAAAATCCTTTTTCACCAAGACAATGCACCCTGCCACAAGTCGATGAAAACAATGGCAAAATTGAACGAATTGGGCTTTGATCTGCTTCCCCACCCCCCATACTCGCCAGATTTAGCCCCCAGTGACTACTGGCTCTTTGCTGATCTTAAAAAAATGCTCCAGGGAAAAAGATTTGGCTCAAATAAGGAGGTCATCGCTGAAACTGAAACTTATTTTGAAGCGAAAGATAAATTTTTTTATAAACATGGTATTGAAATGTATCACCCTAAAAGGTGATTATGTTGATGAATAAAAAAAAATTTTGCAAAAAAAATGTTGTTTTCATTGTTAGTCTCGGGACTTATTGATCCATGTGTTATTAATTATTACATGTAAATAAATGTAATAAGACCTAAGTAAACAATAAATTAAAAATAATAAAGAACCTATATAAACCTATATAATTATTAACCTATATAATTATTTTTCTAAATAATTTTTGAATGATTATTAATCATTCAAAATTCCTTACATCTTATTCTACTCTTAAATATCACAATTACCTTTAATTTGATCTATAATTCATTTTCTAATCTTTGAAAATTTCTAGCAATTTATGTGCAATTTTAACTTCTTAAAAGTTAGCAGTATTACTAAAAATCATTTTGGTGTAAGGTAAAATCGCCCAAGAACACTTTTCCTTTTATGCTATATAACATGTAGAAAAATCAAGTAAAATATCACTTAGATTATTCCTTACAGTTTGAACTAAAAGTTTGTCAAATATCAATTTGATACAAACACTCATTTTTGCAGGAGATTAATTTTAAGTTCTAAGAAGATAAAAATGCGTACCCTTGGACAAGTGACTTCTTAAAAATACGCACTATAAAAAAAAATGTCTCGTTTATTGTAAAAACAATGTTGACTGCTAAGAATATTACTAAGACCTCAGTGGTCTAAAGACTTAAGAAAAGCTCGCACGGAATGTTAGAGATTCGGGTTCGATTCTCGGCCGAAGCAATATTTTTTGCAATAAATTTATTTACAGATTTTCAATACACATTTTTTTAAAATGATGCCAATTGAGCATCAAATTATTAAATTGCTAATCAATTTAATTTGTAATACAGGGTGGTCCAAAAGTCCGTTAACATGTCATACGATGATAAAAAAGAAACTAGTTATATGTAAGAAAAAATGTTTATTTATTCTGAAAGTACACAATTTGGGATTTTATTTCTTAAAAATAACATCGTCCATATGCGATCCTTCATTATTTTGACACTGCTGCAACCTGGAGCAGAAATGACCGACTGACAAGTGTTTCGGGAAATGTTTTGCATTTCCTCGCGAATACGAGCCTTTAATTCCTCAAGAGTCGCTGGATTGCTGTTAAAGACTTTACTTTTAAGGTATCCCCAAAGGAAAAAATCCATTGGGGATAAGTCCGGGCTACGAGGTGGCCAGTTAATGTCACCTCTTTTGGATATAACTTTTTGACCGAAAATTTCGGTCAAGAATCGTTGTTTCGATAGTACTCGCGTACGCAGAACGCACGTTGTTTCTCGTTGAATGACGCCATGGCACTAAATTCCCATCGACCGCTCTAACATTCCATACCTCGCCCGCCCCACCTCTCCCTCGCTGCTCGACGCAGCTGCCGATTCAAATATTAACGGACTTTTGGACCACCCTGTACTATAATAACTTACTACTGTAGTAACTTTAACTATAGTAGTAACAATTTAATTTGTGATACTATAACACACTTTCATGGGGTACGAGAATCACAAATGGAGGGATCTTGCTCAGGGACGGGAACAGTGGCGGGATTTGGTATTTGCGGCAATGAGCTTTCGAGTTCCTAACGCCTAATAATAATAATAATAATAATAACAACACACTTTCATAGTGCAACACCAGAATGCATTGTAATCTTCTTCTTATGATTAGATTTAGCGTATCAATAGTAGATATCAGTAATAGATTATGATCTTCATTTAAACTTAAATTGTAATTTTTTCAGAATTGGCCATTTAATAGATTTAGATAAGATCTTCGAAATTCTTAATTTTTCGTAGATATTCGTAGTGAGATATAAAGTGAGGTTTGTCTAAGAAATCCATAATTTTTCGTAGATATTTGTAGTAAGACGTAAAGTGGCGTTGTTTATAGGCGGAAGATTTCTTGGTTTTTCAAATAAACAATACTACTTTACGTCCCACTACGAATCTATGAATAACTAAGAATTTCTAAGGCCAGTACTCATAATCCGTTCTTATTTTAAGATCGTTTTAAGTAATGTCTTAAGATGCTAATACGGCGTTGTGATTGGTTTATGTCATTTTAAGACTGTACTTAAGACGGCCTTGAATAAGAATCGACTATGAATACGCCCTAAGATTTTGTTTCAATCTATGTATAGTTTTTCGTAACAATTTTCCTACTATAAAAATATATAGGATGGTATATATTTTTTAAAAGTATTTTATGTTTAAAATCGAAATTCCAAACTCTGACTAAAGTATTATAAATAAATTATTTCTGATTGGAATATTTAAAAATTTTAATATCATGATTTGGAAACGAGATCGTGTACTTGAATAAGTCAAATTAATATGAGAAGCGCCAGTTACGGTTAAAATTAGATGTTAAGAGTAATATACATTTTTAGAAATGTATATAGTATTTTACATAAAGCTGAAATACTCATTTTTTATTAAGATTTGATTTATAGACTATCTGGAATTAATTCTCTCTTTACAGTT
>NW_017304395.1:1099088-1124472 GCF_001594115.1 Trachymyrmex septentrionalis | reverse complement strand
ATACGCGCCAGTAGTGCCATCAGCAGTGACTTTGCACGGACTTTTCGAACGACCCTCGTAGAATGGTTAAAGATTTTTATGAATATTCAAATAAACTGGTTCTTTTTATGCGTCATGAATCCCAATTATTTGCTAATGATTCTAGAGAAAATTTGTGAAAACATAAAAAAACCATTTACCTATTTTATAAATGGTTAAATGATAGACATGATTCCATTTCAAATGTAAAACAAAAATGGTTTTCCAAAAATTATTTAAAATAGAAAATGCAAAGTGCTATTTCCATTTTAAATATATATTTAAAATAAAACTATTTTAATACATAATATCATATAGCTTAAAGTATATAAAATTAAAAAATTGTAATACGAAGGGCTACGAGCCAAACAAATTCAAATTTAATATAATAACTAACAGATAATATAAAAATAAATAGTGTATAATAGTGAATATAAATAACAGACGTTTCAATCTCATTGATTGGAAATTATTTTAAATATTACCTGGCTCTGAAAATAAATACGGCTACTAAACAACTTTATGAAAAGTTGATAACATTAACATATTTTACAGTCGTATTTAGTTTTTTAGTGTCGAGCAGTGTAACACTACATCACAGTTGGAATATTTTGTATAAGACATAATGTTACACTGTGTATGTTGTTGGAAAACACCCAGATTTACTACTTACATAATGTTATCAATTTGAATAGAAAATTTAATTGTAATGTCCAGATAGTTTCGTTGGTACCAATATTATCTCCTCCACTTTTTACAAAAATGTCATTCAATCCAAATTTTTTCCCCGTAATAATTGAAGATAGTTTATAAGTATAAAAATGAGTGCATAAAAATGATTTTTAAAAAAATGGACTGTCTCTTTTTTTGGAAGTTAATTTCTATTTTGAATAAAATTCTGAAAGATTTATATCGCATTGTAAAATTATATAAAATCTTAAAATTCTAATTGTAAAAAAAATTATGACTCAAACAATAACGAGCATCATAAAATTAATCTTGCAGTACCAAATGGGTTTTACAATTTTAAACTACAGAATTCTTTTTAAAATTGCTTAAATAACACAGTATTATAATATAATATTCTATTATTTTGTTCTGAGATATACTTGTGCTACGCTATAATGTAATTAAAAATTCTCACACGATCAAACATACGTTATACGTTAGATTAATTGTAAAATAACTTTACCGTTATTTCACAATTAATACAACATCTACACGTAACTACGATATTAATCTTACGTATAATTATCTACAATTACCTTTTGCGTGAAATGTTTAAATTACAATCCAGTTTGCATTTATAATCAAATACATCCATAACTAACTTAATACAGATGCAACTTAGTACAACTATTACATGCAATTGCTCTTTAATGTGTTTATAACTTGATATGAGCATAATATAACGTACATGTATGTGATTGCATCTTTACCAATTATACGTGATTATGATTGAAACGTATCTCTTTTTATGAAGGTATATAAATGGAAAAAAAAGATTATTCGGACAAACAAATAAATCGATTGAACAAAATGGTGAACATATCTCTGACTTTCTGTTATCATTCGACAAAATCATATTTTAAATATTAATTTAACTACACTGTTAGAAATGTACTACGAGCTTCCTTGACATGTAAATGAAGCTCGTTATGAATGGAATTAAAAGTAATGAATGATTTAACTAAAAATTAAGTTACAGCAGTTACTTAAATATAATCAATATGTACACTAAATTTCATAAATTTTCATGAAAAATACATTAAATTTTAGATACATGTACACAAATTATACTTTTTAACTATAAATACATTACATTTAATGTAATGTCTTGAAATTAAGTTCAAATTGTGTAACTTAAAAGTTAATGAAATTTAAGAATATTTCTAACATTGATTAAATACAGTTTAGATAAATTAGAAATATAGATAATTATGCAGTACAGCAGAACCAACTCCAATGACCTTAACCCATATATTGTCAAGGTCATGACCTTGAGTGACCTTCAACGTTTCAGCCGTTGCTCGTTATTCGTTAAAAATTAATCAACAAAAAAAGTTCAAAAAATAACGTCTTATTATCACATACACAATGTTAAAAATTATCCTATATTCTCCCCTACTTACGTAGTTTTTCACGCAAAGTGAGGTCCACCCTACCTCCTTACCTGTATAGGGATATTCGACTTTCCACACGAAGTAAGATTTATTCGCACGAAACATTATGCTCTTAGGCAAGGGGATGGAGGGATGGATCTAATTTCGCGTGGAAAATACGTTCCAAGGCAGAGGGAATGGAGTGGATCTCGTTTTGAATAAAAAATCGTTACAAAATCAGAAATTTTCTGCTTTAAAAACGAATTCTCTGCATTAAAAATAAAAATTATGTAAGAAAATGTTTTTAAAGAAAATTTTTGTTTTTAAAACAAAAAATTTATTTTAACACAAAATTTTTGTTTTATATAACAGAACTGTTAATGACATTTTAATAAGCGACAGCTAAATCTGGTGGAAATCACTCCTTCAAAATCATGACCTTGATAACATACATCGTATATCAAGGTCAAGGTCATCGGGACTGATTCCGTTGTACTCAAGGTTATACCGCATAATTACCGAAATCTAATTTTAGGATAGCTATTTTTGGTCATTTTTAAAAATCTACTCATTCTTTTCGTTTGTGAAATTTTATTTAGATTATTTATTTAGATTATCATTTCCTTGGCACTAAAGTTAAAGCAAGGGCGGATCCAGACACTTGTCAAGGGGAGGGGGGGATTTATATATTTTTGAGTTGATTTTTAGATTGCGGGTTTCTGAAATATTATACGCCAATTGTAATGAACGAGTAACAAAGAAAAAGAGAAAATTTAATTATTTTACATCATTTTCGTATCTTTCCGTCCTTATTACTTATTATTAAATTTGTGCGCTGCAAGCGAAATTTTTTTTTAACTCGAAAAGATAGATTATTTGAATTAATCATTAATATTACATTGAAAAAATATATAAATATTAAATTCATAAAACATTCTATTTAAAATTATATCAGCAAAAAAAATAATAAATAGGCATAACATTTTACAATAAAATATTTAAGTTACATTTTCTATTTCTGGTAAACTTATTCAGCACTGTTTCTTTAACAATTTCTATGTCAATCAAATATTTAAATGAATATATAAGCTAACGCTGGTTTTTATTGCGAATATTTAGTATTGTTTATTTATAACATAATATAATAAGATCTAAATGTTTCGATCATTATTAGGTCACCGTCAATAATTTTTTTAGTGTTTCATCAAGAAGAAATTCAAAAAATCTTGCCTTGGTTTTGTCTTGAATCAAGACAAGACTAAAACAAGAAATTGGAAATTGATTTCAAGACAAGACAAGAAATTGTTATCAAGAACAAGATTTCTTGACAATAAGTTAAGAAATTTCTTGAAATTTCTTGAATTTCCATGACAGCTTGTATTTTTAATATTTTATTATTTTTATATTTTATTATTTTATTTCTGATTTGAAAAGTTTTGAATAAATTAAGTTTTAACATTTTCAATTGTATTTATTACAATTGAACTTTTAACAGGTACTTATAACAGGTTATATAATATAAAAATGTATATTCATACATTTTCATTAAATAGCAAAATAGCATATGAGCAGAGTGTAAATCGATTATGAAAAAGTGAAGTCCCTGATCTAACCAAATTAAATTATACTCATCGATACGTTCTTGTTGTACCAGATATTAACTTTTACATTTATGTAAAGAAATATATATAAAATCAATATTGCGATATTACTGGCAAAAGTATATTATGTATAAACATTTACTTCTAACTAACAGTATCAATTATTATAAATCAGGAATACTTAAAGTATATAGTAATTATAATAATAATTATATCTAATAATCTTAGGAATCTAATAATCTGAAATAGTTACATTTGGTAGTAACCTCATGATATTAAAAATGATAATTTGAGAAATATTTTTAATCTTTATTAATAAAATTTGTACATAATAGACATTATAGGCACACTTTTAAACCATGAATTTAAACATAATAAACTACGAGAGGACTCGATATTTAATTTGTACTTATGTTTTTTATTATCTTTTACGATGCGACGTAGTCAAAGAGTCACAAAGGCTCTGCTTAAAAAAATCAAGAAATTTCAAAAAATTCAAGATTCTTGAATTTAAGACAAGAAATACAATGATAAGAAATGATCAAAATAAGAAAAACAAAATTTCTTATCTTGAAAATCAAGACAAGACAAGAAATTTTAAGACGTCTCTTTAAGACATCTTGTCTTGATGAAACACTATAATTTTTTTAAATACAATGTTTATCTGATTCATTATTGACTTTCTTGTCATTCTTCTGTCTTATAAATAATTTTTCTAAATCTTTAACTACATTTACATTTAAAAAATTATAGCAAGTATGAATTATAATTGCAAATAACAATTGCAAATATAATTAATTAAGATTTCTTGGTTTGATACATGCCGCTTATCTTTGCATATGTATGTTCCACTGACAGTATATTATTCAGTTTCATTTATAGGTAGCTTAATTTTATCATAAAACGATTGGTGTTATGCATTAGTATTTTATTTATATTAAAACAACCGTAGTCATTCTTTACATCTTTACATGCAAGTCATCATTTCTGTAATATCACATAATATAATGTTACAGAAATAATGACAAAATCAAGCTACCTATAAATGAAGTTGAATAATATACTGTCAGTGGAGCATACATGTGTGAAGATAAGCGACAAATAAACCAAGAAATCTTAATTAATTATATTCGCATATGTTATTCGCAATTATAATTCACACTTGCTATAATTTTTTAAATGTAAATGTAGTTTAAGATTTAGGAAAATCATTTATAAAACAGAAGAATCACAAGAAAGTTAATGACGAATTAGATAAACGTTGTATCTAAAAAAAAACTATTGAAGATGACCTAATAATAGTCGAAACGTTTAGATCTTATTATAATATATTATGTTATGAATAAACAATATTAAATATTCGCAATAAAAACCGCGTTATAAACAGCGCAATATAAATAGCGTTGACTTATATGCTCATTTAAATATTGGATTGATTTATTCTAGAAGCCATTACTTTATTGTATAATTTCTATGTCTTTATGTTTCAAACTTTCAAATGCTAAAGGGTTGAAAAACTTCGTTCAGTAGAAACCACACATCGACAGACACAGTAATATTTTATGTAGATTTGCAATTAGTGACTTTCACATAACGCTGCATACGATATTAATGAAGCAGTAAGCCGCAAGAACCTGTAGGAGTTTCTTAAATTAAAAAATATAAATTTTTGAAATTTTTGAATCAAAATTTCATTACAAAATATTTTAAAAAAAGAGACTCCAAGGGAAGGGCTATGGCCCCCATGCTTCTCCCCTTCCCCCCCGCCCACCGTAGATTCGTCAGTGAGTTAAAGTTTGTCCATAATACTGACAAGTCTTCGAAATAAATTGCTACAGCTTTAATCATGTATGGAGAATTTGTACGGTGGTTAAAGAACGTCACTATCTCATTCTCCGCTTCTATTCTACTGTTCACCTCGCCTTTGCATCTTTTTCTCCGTTCTCCACGCCCGCGCCGTCGATAAGTCTTTGCGAGTTGAATATTTGCTAGTGACACTGATAAACGCACGTGTGTAAGTCGTCACGAGTACACATTGATGATTGTAAGAGGCGTTCCATGATTCTTCGAATCGTTATCGTAATCATCGAAACTCGTAACGGAATTCTTTTGAAAATTCCATAACTCTATCCTTGAATGTCAGGATCATTTCAACCTTAATCATATCAAGTTCTACACTTCGATAGAGTTGGTTACACTTTTTCAAAATCAAAAAAAGAAATTGTGAAAGTTTTGGAGATTGACAATGTATTTTGAAACGAGATAAAAATGACAAAAGTAAGCAGATTCAATAAGTGTTAATAATCAATAAAATTATAAATTTTCTGCGATTTTGCTTCTTTATAATTTTCACCTCATTTCAAGATAATTTACTTCCTGGAGGATACATAATTCTAGAGTTATTGAAGCTTTGAAATTTCAAAATTTCTCTTTAAGATTTTAAATTAGAATATAAAATAAATGAAATAATAAATATAAGTACTAAATAATATTTATGAACTAAAATTTCTTTAAGAAATCTTTTATATAACCCTTTTATTCTTTTAGTATTATATATTTTCTTCCAATCAAAATTCCGTTAAAATTTAAAATCAATACTTATAAGATTTTATTTATCAATTTTTTTAGAAATATTATCTATTTTGATTTTTCAAATATTTTTTCAACGTCAAGTCTGCGTGGCGTTTATAAGTTATAATAACCTATTATTAAAAAACGAGTTAAGGATTTCTCAAGTTCCCTCCACGTAGATCCAACATTATCGTCATTCCCCCGACCCATCGTGTGAAAAGCGCATATCAAATCCGCATCCACCGACGATACTCTCATACACGCATGAACACGCCTCCACGCGCGCCACGCACACGTGCGCATGGGGAACGCAGCTGCTACAAAAATACGTAGTTTTACTCGTCAGGGGGGGGGGGCTATCTCGCTTCAAGCATCTTCAAAGGAAGCCGCCTTAACGTTATTACGATAATAAAACTGAGCGAGCAAGAGTGAACCCTCGGCTATAAATACCTCTTTCCTTTCCTTATGTCGTATATGTACATATGTATGTAAATGAATGTGTATATAAATACTCTGTGTGTGTGTGTGTGTGTTTTGTATGTAGTAGCATGTACAATCGCGAGTGCAGTATTGTGCATAGATGATTTTAAAATTAGCTAGATAAAGATATAAAATGGAAATTAATTTGGAAATTTATTCTAGATAATTCTAGATATTCTAGATGATTTTAATTTAATTAATCTAGACGATCTAGATAAATTTATCTGAATATTTATCTTTCCAGAGAATTTTATTTTAATTTTTATCTTTGAGATTACTTACAATTTTAAAAAAAAATTACAATAAAAAATTGCAATAAAAAGTTATGAAAAATATACAGTAGAACCCGGATTATTTAACATTATTTTTTTCATCTCCCGAATTCCCTATCCGACCTCATTATCGAGTTTTCCATTATAATGGTAATGAATGCTCAAAATTATCACATAATACATAATGCTATCACGAGAATTCAATAAAGGTTAGATAATCTAGAAGATAAAAAAAAATGATAATCCGGGTTCTACTGTATTCACACTTTTATTCATAGGTCTTTATTGCGTAAAAACAACAATTTTTGAAAAATCGAACAAACAATTCGTCGAGGTACATATAAATTTGTTGCCTAGAACTAAAAAGACGCTCCACTGGTGCTGATGACAACAAAAATGTGTTACACTTAAAAAAGAAAACACTTTTTTTACATTTGAAGATACCTCCATAAGAATGGAGGTATCTTCGCTTTTTCTCTTTTCAACACTCGAATATACAGGGTGTAATTAAAAAAACATGTATGGAGCATTTCATGAAATATAGAACAAGAATTCAAGTTGAAAAGTCCTGAGTCATTTTTTGATCTGAACTTTATGTCTGTTATTAAACGGTGTTAAAGTTAGCGAATCAGCGTCCGTCTATAGAGGGAAAGCAGGAACAAGAAGTAACAAGGAGTGAAACTGACGAATACGCGGCGGGAGAAAAACGACAATGAGGAGCAAAGTGATTATCATCATCAATCCCTCTCTCTTTCTTCTATAGAGACGGGCGCTGATTCGAGAACTTTAATACTGTATAGTAATGAACATAGAACTCAAATCAAAAAATGACGAAGAACTTTTAGACTTGGATTCTTTCTGTATCTCATGCTCCATGTATAAAAGCTTTCTTAGTTACATCTTGTACATTCATCTCATTTTAAGTGCAAAAATTTTGGGGGATTTCAAGAAACGCGAATAAACTTATCTTCCATGTAAAATGTGTAATTAAACGCCACTCGACCTTACGTAGAAAAGAATGCTCTCTATTTTTAGATCTGTGCATTCTCTGTGATTACCATCACTTAGGATACGATCCACTTGGTATTATAAATATTTGAAAGTGTTTGATTGATCAATCGGGAAAAAGAATTTTACTAATTGACCAATCAAAAAATGTTCCGAAAAATTTGTAGCATCAAATAGACCGTATCTAGTTTTAGGGTAATAAAACATCATTAATTAATCAGTGAATCTCTGATGAAGAAAATAATATCAACTTTGAATGTCCATGTTCAAGAATTGAGACATTCTCATAACTCGCTCCAGTATGTTATAGAATTCACTGGCTAAGGCAAATGCTTAAATTAGAGTTAAGTAACCTTGTTTCGTAACCTAATTCGTCAACTATAAAGACCGCCATATTTCTGGCTGTACAGCCAACGCATGCGCAAAAAAAAACATCGGAAAGAACAAAAGTTATACGGTTCGGAGGGAAACATAAAAAGGTACTATTGATTTAAACTTGGGTGGCGTCATCAAGGTCAGGTCATATCGTTTTTTTTTAAATGAAAACCCCTATTTTTTTATTGTATATTCTTGCATTATCTTATAAGCTCTTCAAAACACTATAATAAAATATTTTTTGCATTAAATACTTTTCGAGTTATGAGGTTTGGAAGTTACAGTACCGCCGATGTTACCCAAAGTGTCCGATCAAATCTCTTGAATATTGTTCAAAATTATACTTTAAATAACATTTGTTAACATCAATACACATTTTTGTAACAAAAATGAAAAATAAGAGGAACAATCTTCAATAATAGCCTTGATCTGGACAAATATTATTCAGAACATGATCCTAAATAACATTTAAGAGGAAAATTAGAATTGGGTTAATTATTTGGGTAAAAATTTACCCACAGAAATCAAGGTTAATATAAATAAATACTACTATCATATTATTTTTGGCTCGCAAGAGAATTAGAACAAATTGATTGAAAATAAATTAATTTAAAGTTAATTTACGAAAACTATATTGAATGTTGTAATGATTACATGTAAATAGGTTCCATTTTTGTCACTAATTGATAGCGACATTCCGCGAAAGTGGAATCTAACCGGAAATCAATACTGAACTGATATGTCGAGAAATCCAGTAATCCGCGACCACAGACGAGAAAACGGCTTCTAATTATGTCTCCTATGGAGAGAAGCATGTATCGGATGTATCCTGTTCGGAGAAAAAGGGACCGGTATTCTCCCCTTATCCTTCCCCCTTCTCGTTCTCTCCCTCCCATAACGTTGCGGTTCAGCGACTTTGATTCGCCTTATCGCTGCTAATGAGAGCCGGACGTACGTTCTTTGATCTTCGATCGCTTATTAACGCTCGTTGCCATGAAAATCTTTCTCCCTTTTTGTACCTGCTTCCCACCCGAGAGCTATTAAGACCCAACATATTTAACGTATTACTTTTTATTTTAATGTGACTGTAATAAACATCGCAAATATTTATACATTATCTTACAATATCTTAAACATTTAATAAATAATTGCAAATTATATGGATTTTATTTTTAAGAAAATTGCACCGAGAAATTAATATGTAATACATAGTTTCAGCCAAGAAATTATTTATAATAAAATGTAAATAGTTATTATTTTATGTTATACAAGATATATTATTTAAAATACATATTAATTTTTCAATTCTCCAGAGTGTATAATATAAACTGAGAGTTAATATAAACCGTTAGCTTATTAATGTAAATCTCCTTAAAAAAAAAAGATTTTAATTTATAATACATTATAATATAAAAAAATCTCGTTTTTTCGGATTAGAAAGTACATTTTTTTAGCATTTATGATTTATGATAAATATTTTCTAATTTTCTCGACATAAAGTATAAGCGAGAAAATAGTTTGGCATTTTTTAAATCACAGTTACCCCTCGTTCTGCCTGCCGTTGATCTTCGTTACCCATGAAATTCGGCATCGCTGTCATGTTATAACGCAATCCTCGGCAGAAGGATACGTTCAATCGCTCGCATTTGGCGCCGGTTCCGGGATGCGCGTGGTTGATGCCCCAACCTCGGACCAACGCTGCCGAAAGAATAAGCACCACAATACGTAGCACCATTTTCAATGTCAATAACATTCACATTTTGTTCTGCATATAATAAATAGTGATAATACGTATATAATTCATGTATACACTCGCGCTGACAAGGTCACGTGATCGGGACACGCGGTACTCCATTAAACACATCCGTGTCGATAGTCGACGGTCGACTACAGTTGACTAACATCAGCTCGAGATGCAACGCTAAGTTTACGCTGGTCATGCAATGTGCAGACGTTCGGATAATTCCGTGACCGTTCGGCACTCTCCTCCCCACCTTCCACTTTTTACTGCCACGGCCGCCGTCACGGCGGGCCCTATTATCTCGACTCGACCGCCGATGCGCCAAGGATTATGGGACCGATCCCGCAAGGGCTGCAGACATAATAATTAGGAACAAAGAGAGCGCTGAACGTAAAGCTGTGTCGCCGATGAATTTCTGTCATTTTTCCAGAAGAGCAGGATATTTTTTTTCTGTGAGATACATTAATTTAACATACATAAATTCGATAGCACGTTTAAAGATAAATATAAAACTAATGTTAATGGTTTTTTATAAATTTATCCTTTCAATAAGATTTTCAAATTTCGCAGAAATATGTAATAAATTTTTAAGATGTCTGAAAAGAACAGTAAATTCAATTTCTTTGTGTGTATGTGTGTTTAAAGAAAAAAAAAATCGTTTATAAGAAAATATGTATAATTTTGGATGCAAATTTATTTCTTAAATATAATGGTTTTATAATGATAGAATTTTGAAATTTGTAATGCTATAACACACATTTCGCGCAAAAATTCTGGTGAAAAATGTAAAAATAGTCATAAGGAGAGAGAAAGAGAGAGAAGGAGGGAAAGAGAAGGTAGTTCAAGAGATAAAATTTTCAAATTTGCAAAATCACTATAATTTACAAAAATTATGAAAAATCTGAACATTCCTGACCGGATTAAATAGAACGTTTTCTATAAAAATGCTAGGAAGTGGATCCAAGAAATATTGCCGATCCAACGGCAAAAACAGATCGGTTCTGATATTTTATTCGGAGAAAAGCGGACGATGAATTCAAAACGGCGAGCCGAGTCGTTATGGTCTACCATTATGCGTGTTAACACAATTTCGGGTTTTCCACAGTCGGTCCCTTTGGACCTTTTTGGGTCCAGCTAACGCGGTCTGTTACGCCCATCGAAGAACGACCTTGGTTTACTTCGGCACAGACTGTGAAGCATAGAATAAAGAAATCTACAATGAGACAGACTAGGCCTTCGGCTTTCTTTGATGAAGCCTGCTTCTCTCGCCGCTTTCTTTTCCTTTCAAACGCGAAAATGCTAATTGTACGTATTTTATACGTGGTGTACGACTTTTTTCTTAATGAGTTCTCAATATCCGTTGCCCTTTTTCGATTCTTAATCTTATCGAAGGACATATAATTTTTACAATTACAATTAATAATTGTTACAGACGCGTTTACACAAACCAAATTCGAATTTATTATTTACTACGAATATACTTTTATTAGCCCGATATAAGATCCAAAAGCATACAGGAGTGCGTTTACCAGCGCATTTGCTGGTGAAGCCCGATGGAACAGGGACTAACGGAGATGAAAGAATGGAGGGGGGTTAAGGCGGCGGCGAACCATCAAAGAGGATTGTAATTAGTCGCGCATATGCCGCGCATCAGACGGAGCATCAAACACGGGAATCTCTGTTTTTTGCTTGCTATTTCTATCTCGAATACCATCTTCTGCAATGTACAACTTGAGAATGCGCAAAATTCACCTAATTGAGATTTGTTTCTGCGAAAAGTTAGAACACTTACAAAACAAAACAATATTTTAAAAACTTTATTATATTATACTTGTGAATGTATTTTATCAAATATTTTTATTCATTTTATGCATTTTGTGCACATAAAAACATTTATAAAAAATTCTAGATTCTTGCATTATATTTCTAAATTTACATGACATTGTAGATTTGAAAAAGAGATTTGTATCATATAGAAGAAACTTACAAAGATAAAAAATGTGCCAAATACATAAAAAAATATTAAAAATTTATATATTATTCTCTTATAAAATCTTGAAGAGTTTAACATTACAAACGCATGCAAGATCTTTAACATAATTGCATCAAATCTCTTTTTGAAAAAAGTAATATAGTTGTTGCTAAAAAGTTGTGCATGTCCATAAAAAATGATTCCGTCTCTTACATACATCAAATTTCTTCATATATTAATTGTAAACCTCGTAATTTATTAATTAAAACTTGTTTACGTTTTTTTCCCAGTGAGAAATGACAATGAAATCGATGTCGATTCTATTATCTCTTTCATTATTTCTCACTGGGTTGTTATCTCAACTATCTTGGTATTACACAAAAGTTACAAATTCTGTGCAAAAACTATGACTGTCCTTTAAAACAATAACAATTACTACTCACATATATCGTCAATGATTTTTTTTCCATTTTCATAAGATTTTATATGCTACAAGAATGTAAAACTTAACAATCATTACAAAAAATATATTACCTCGAATTCGACTTCTGGAGGTAATATTTTTCAATACATTTGTTTACAGATTTCCAGCATATCTCTTTAATGGGATGTCTAATTGAGTAAATTATTGAATTACTTGTTAATTTAATTTGTGATATTACTGCAGTAGTTCAGTTGCGTTTCTAAGTCGAAAAACCAATTTAGCGCGCAGTTTAAATGACTACATACATATGTAGTATATAAATTCACATGGATATTATTTAAGCTTTTAACCTGGGAGTGGTTGCGTTATGGTTATTTTGCCGTATCTTCTGTTTTCTATTTATATCTTTCAATTTATTGACACTATTATATTTTTACTTTTACGTAAATGTTTATTAATGTTTTTTCGTATAGTATGCGAAAATAGATGACGTAAACATACTTATATTTACATAAAATTTGATATGTTTGTAACGGTCGGTTTAAAAGACCGTAGCGTGCGCACTTACGTTAGTCTTTTTTTTTCTTTTTTTATTGACTCTCGTAGCCAGCCCGACTATAAATTAATTCGAAAATGCAGATAACAAATCAAAAAAGGGAAACAATCACGAAAAAGGGCAGCTTGATAAAAGTTAGAGATGACGCAACACCCAAGCCGAGACGAAATAGTCCACAATAATTCCGGCAATAGTACGTAAATTTACTTATGTTAATGTAATTAGTGTTTGTAGTCTTATTTTCTTATTAATTATTACTTATAATAATTATAATCATATATGTATTCTAATTATAACACATATATGTGTTCTAGTTATAACACGTATATGTACGAAAATATATTTCAATCAAAATAACCAGGACGCGTCTACTCACGTTAGTTTCTAGACGCGCCTACTCCTGGGTAAGCATCTAAGATCCAGCTTTGTTATAGGCTTTAAGGGGATCTTCTACATTAGAGAGTAAAAAAATTCGATTTTTTCTTTCATAAATCAATAGTATCTCTTCGAGAATGGAATATGTCCCTAACATTTTAGAGCAAAATTCGAATATTTGATATAAATTCGGCGCTTGCATATACAGGCTGTATATATAGGGTATATACATCGAAAACTTTAAACGCGTTTTTCTCGAAATCGTTTTTTGCATTTTTTTCAATTTTGTGTACACGATTGACAAAAAAGTATTTGTCCCATCGATTTCTTTTAGGATTCATTCTTTAGCTAATAGTCAACCATTCTATGTAAACCTAAAAAATTTAATAAAAATCAACCTTAATAATTTTTTTGCATAAACAAACGGCTACTATTTAGTAAAAATTTGTTTATTATTTTTTTCTTTTTTTCTTCAAAGTCGTATAAAATTGTAATTTATATAGATTTTAAAAATTTGTTAGGTTTACGTAGGATGATATTCTACAAATTAAAAATCTTTTTTGATTTTTTGGTTCAGGCAAGAATTATAGTCGCTAGGACATATACAAAATTGTTACGTCGTGGCGAACCGCCAAACAAAATGTTCATGTTTTTATTATTTAGAATACTTTTTTTCACATAAAAATTTGTATGTACTCTACAATAATTATATTAAAACATGCAAAAAGTTTGAAATTGATAAATGTTAATCTTCCTTATGAAAAAAATTACAAAAGATCACCTTGTTTTCGGCTTCCTATAATGTAGGAGACCCTCTCTTAATTTAGTGTAAAGCAGATTTTTTATCTACAATACAATTAGTTTAATTTCAATAACGTAAGAACACGTAAGAATTTCAAATATTGTTAAGGCAATACATATTTTTTGTTGTATCCAAGAAAATTTGTTTGGTTTATCAATTTATGAGACATCACTTGCTTGGTTAAATCGTGTACTCGTGCGCGTTAGATGTTTCAACGCGCGTTGAAGTCACGTAAGGGATGGAATGCATATGATGATGTTGAGGGGGGGGGGGGGAGAAGAGGGGGGGGGGCGGAATTGCATCGGCAGGCCAGCAGATACGTAAATGGCGCGAGAAAGTCTCTCATTACTCGGTAATAACCTGTAATAACGTAGATTTAATGCATGGCTTCAAATACAGGCTACAGATAATCGTTCACCGCCTTCGGCAGTTTTAATGAATTGCCCCCTTCCACTCTCCCATCTTCTTTCTTCGCCCTCTGCACTGTTCCATTTCAGTTTCGATACCTTTTTCAATGATGGGAAACAAATATTATTGAATTATTATTCAATATCGGCTTAAATAATATATCAATTAATTAAAGAAAGGAGGCATTAAAGCCTACACAGATTCTTAGTGTAACAAGCAATAAAACTGTTTTATATAAAACTGTTGCTTGATAACATAATATATTGTATAAATGAACAATCGTAAATATTTCGACTTTATACATATTAGGTCATCATGAATATGTACAATACATACAATCGAATTTGGATTTTTTTAACTGATAAATTCCTATAACTCATTCTCCAACAATCCAAAACTACAATACATACATATGCCATAAAAAATTGAAGTTGAATTTGTAAAATCTTTTTGTAAAATCTTTTGTTGTCCAACGATTTTTCTTGTATAGAATAATGAACATCTAACTGACAAAAAGATATTTCTAATTTACAATCTCTTTAATTACTTTGTCGTAACTTAAAATGTATTGGATTCATAAATCCTACCTACAATCAATAGTAACATAGCTAGAGTAGTTAATAATAATTAAAAATATTGATAATATATTGAATTTGTGTCAATTTAAAATTAAAATTGAAAATTGAAAGAAGAAAGATAGAATTTGATGCCATAAATAAATATAACATTTTAATTTTAATGACAAAAGTATTAAGTATCTGTACTGTCGTCAATTGTCCCAGAGCACAAAGTTGTCTAAAAAATGACTAAAAGATGACTAAATTGTTATAAAGATATCTTTTAGTAAAAAAATATTGTGGACGAAAAGATGATTAAAAGACGACAGATGTCGCACTACTAGTCATAATCTTATAGTCTTATCTATATAATTAAAGGCTTCTTTGGATATTTTTTGGTCGTCTTTAATACTTCTTTTAGTTTTTATATTTTGATACAATATAAGGTTTAATAATATCGAATTTCTAAATTAATTTTTACATAAAACGAAATAAAATTGCATTACTGACAATATACATCCCATTTTCTGTAATATTTGTCGTCCTATGTGCAGAAGTCATCATCTATCATCATAGTCCCCTTTGAGGACTCGATTACAAAAAAATATTTTATTACTGTTTATTAAAACACAAATAAAATTTCTCATAATGTTGCATCTTTTATTCTGTCCTGTATGATTTTCAAACACGGGAAACTGAACTTCATCGTGTCCATCTGGTGGCGATCTCGTGTACTGTTCGTGAATGAGTGATAAAAAGTATCAAAATAACGAAAAGAAATCTTTTTCATGTTGTCTTTTCGGCAATACAAAAAGATATTTTTTAGTCGATCTTTTGCTTTACGAAAATGACAACCATAGAAAGATGACGAAAAGATGTCTTTTTTTTAAGTTGTCTTTTCGACAGAACTAAAATATGTCTTATAGACATCTTTTGGTTTTACTGAAAAGACAATCTAAAAATAATCTTTTCATCATCTTTTCGCTTTGTCGGAAAGATAACTTAAAAATAAAGACCTCTTTTCGTTATCTTTTAGTATTTTGTGCTATCTAGGTGTACTGGTTATCAATTGCTCTCAAGTCTGTTGCGCAAAAGTGTTATTTCTTAATGGAAAAATCAAATTGCCTTTATTATTAATATTTACTGACAACATTAGTATTTTTAAGAATTATTTAAGAAAAATAAGTTTGATTAATTTTACTGAACAACAAATCTCAAATTGAAAAGATAAATTAGAGAATCCTGATGAAAATAAAAATCCGAGCGTAAATCAGATGTAATGGAAGAGTAACGAAAAAGAAGCGTAAACGAAACTTCGAGAAAGTGAAAGTTGAAACAATGAAATGTAAAAGAAACATTTACGCGAGAATTTTTCCTTAGAATTTTTCCTTTACTCTGAAAATATGATAGTCGTGGAACAACATTGGTATTTCTAAGAATTTTAATGTAAATCTCTCTCTCATTCATTAATAAAACTACAATAAAGTATAAAATAAGTTTAATTAATTTTACTGAAGTGCATGATAAAAATCTTTAAAATATTAATAAATAGTACCCAGCTCAACAATTAAACCATTATAAACGGGCTATAATTAGATGTGACAAAGCAAAATTTATTATTTTACAATATAATTTTCCACCGATACGTTTCGACTATTTTTACCCCACCTTCTTCCCCCCCCCCTCTCCTGCTTCAGGGATGCACGACTTTGACGCGAGTTTCATCCTACTTTCCCCTGCTTCAGGGATGCATGACTTCCACGCGAATGGATCATCCCACGCAGCACTTTATCCTGAGGCTATTCCAAATTATTCCATATTGACAAAGCGATCCCACGGAAATCCAAAGAAAATATTGTAAAATATCGTAAAATGTTGTAAGATATTTTATAATTATCTTAAGATATCTTGGGATATCGCGATCTTGTGATATTCGTGAATAGTCTCAATTATCCAATGGATATCCAGGGGATGTACAAGTGTGCGCGCGTATGTGAGATCTCACGTCTTAGACGACATCTGTAAGATATCCAAGAAATTCTAAATAAGATATTACAAATAGATACATATGCATATGTATGTATGTGGTTATTATCTAAAATAAAAGAGAAATGTTTTAGGATACCGTATTATGGAAATAAGAAATATATATGTTATTTCCCATTATTATATAGTGAAATAAAAGGTTAATTTGAAATAATATGTTACATCTTTATAATTTATATATTTTTAGGCGTTCGGTAACATTTCCCGAGTATCTCCGTGTATCGTTTTGTTCTTGTTGTTTACCCAATGTTAAACAAGGATAAGATGATATACGGAGGCACTTGGATAATTTTTTCAAATACAATCTTAGTATAATATTTAATATATTGAAAATCTTTGTAAGCTTTATATGAAATATATCTTAATTGGTACACAGTACATCGTATCATGTCATGATCGAGTTTGCTGGCATATTGCTAATAGTGTACTGCCAGAGCTGGTGCTATTAGCATTTTGCTATCTGGATACATATTGATAAATATTGCCAAATTTCACGTAAATTTCACAAATTTTCACTTTCCTAAATTGCAAAATAATTAAAGCTACAAATTGTTAACTAAACTAAAAGATGTTTAGATAAAGGTTTAAAATATTTTTGGAAAATCTATGGAAGTATAGTAAATATTAATGGGAATATTATATATATGGTATATATATATTCGGTTTTATAATGTCTTTCATCATTGTTTGATATCATGCCTGTGATGCACACGTAGTACATCGAGCATACGGGATCTATAATTTTAACACTGGTTTCGAACGGTAGTTTTTGAGAGGTTTTCTTGGCAATAGATACTCTTGGTGGTTTGTCAGACCATCAAAGAGGAGCTACCATACAAATGCATGAAAAATTCTTTGAATCTGCCCGGGATTTCTGGCATAGCAGTCTCGTGCGCTACTACGCCACGCTCGTGCTCAATGGGAATATTATGATATAGTAAAAAAAGCGATTTGTTATAAATGAATGTATATATAAAAAAATATATGTATAGGAAATATTGTAAATACATGGACTTGTTACCAGAAAGTAAGCAATACTTTTATATCAAGCCCATTATTTATAATAAATGGCTTTTTTCATTGCATTATAACGTTGATATATTAATATTATAATATTTAATTATACTTAAATTATACTTAATTATACTTTAATTATACTTAATATTTATTATACTTTTGGATATTTTCCAGAAATGTGTCAAATTTGGATCTGAAGAATTTTTAGTGTAGTTTATTTTCAATTTAGAAAAACTGCAAAAATTTAATTATTACATTACTTATTACATTACTTATTATTATTTTCATTAATCACTATTTATTTAATTAATAAATTCTAAAGTTTGAGTATTAGTTATTAAAATGATACTTCTGCAACTTTATTTTAATTACAGAAAATTATATTACGGAAAATTCATTTGGAAGGTTATATAGCTCATTACATATAATTCATAGCCAAAATTTCTATCCTTTTAAGTAAATTAATTATAATTATTGATAAGTATGAGAACATTAATATCTTGACATTTGTTATATTATTATTTATTACGTTTGAATTTTGTATTGTATGGATCGTAGCAGCATAAAATAAGATGATGATGCACGCAATACCTTAAATTAAATTAGACAAAATTTTATATTTTTTAATCAAAAAATTATATGTAGGAGAGACTGTGGACAGTTGTAACGGAGGTTAGTTGTAATAATGCATATATCTTTTAAATGATAAGAGATAAAATGATCATATGAACAACAAAAATAGTCAGCATTGAGGCCTCATGACATCGCGCGTGCGCCACATGTAAAAGAAGTTATATGTAGGGTGCTCAGATAAACCATGTAAGTAGAACGATGTTATACTTTTTTGTTTTAAATTTTCAAATAAAATACTTTTTATCATGTTTTTATTTTATTAATTCTAAAATACGTTTTCTCAAATTATGTGCATGTCTTTTTTTGATATTTTTAACTAATTTTAAATATATTTATATACATTTTTACAACATTGGTTTGGAGTTAATATTACCGCATCGCCAGGATACATTGTAATACCATTATAATAATTAATGGTAAATGTTAAGAGTCCGCTCACTTCAAATTTTAATAAAAATACACTGAATGATCAATGCGTTTTCGCGTAAAAATAAAAACTTGACAAGAAAAAAGTGTCACTCTATTTCGTGAACCAAAATATTTTAAGTTGACAACTATTCAGGTTAGGAAATCTGTCACAACCATGAAATACTGCGATGCAAGCAAGCGCTGAGGTCACATTTTCATGCTCTATGGCCGCGAATACGTTGTATTTCTTATTATCTTATTGTAATAGATATTATTCACTGCTTTACAAACATAAATTCACTGTTTTACAAAAAATTATCTGTTCTGAAACACAAATTTACTGTTTTAAAAACACAAATTCACTGCTTTGAAACAAATTCTCTACTCTAAAAAAACAAATTCATTGCTTTTTAATAGTAAATTTACTGATTTAAAAATAAAAATATAAAAAGATAATTTCTGTTTTAGAGCAAATAATTTATTTTTAATTTAAAATTTGTGTTTTTTTTACTTGAATTTGTATTTTTAGAGCAGTGAATTTGTTTTAGAACGGATAATTTGTTTATAAAGCAGCGAATTTTTGTTTTAGAGCAGATAATTTGTTTTTACAGCATGTTACAACTTTCCCTAGCTCTGTTTCATTTTGCCCCAAATCAGAACAAGATGTATTAATTCGGATTTTGATATTCTATTCAACACAACAGCCTAAAATTACACATTTTTCCAAATAGTACCATAAAGCTAAATAGTTGTTGTGTCATGTGCATTTGAAAGAAATAAACATATATGTCATGTCATAAATAAAGAAATATATGTATTTCTAAAATAAAGAAATATGTATATTTCTAAAAATTACAACTGTTCCCCAGTTTCCCCTATTATAACTAAGCTATAGTTTTACTTACTGCATTGAAATTTACATATGATAGGTTAACAAAATTACCCGCGGTTATTTTCAATGATTTTCTGCTTTTCATGATGATCATAATGAAAAGCTTTCTTTGCGCTATTGGCATTTTGTACCATTCCGCATTGTATCTGTAAATTTATTACTTTTAGTATCTACTTATCTTTAGTATCTACTTAGCTATCTATTTATCTTTTTTATTCTTTTTTTGTAAAGAAAACATTATACCTTTTACATTATTTTGCGAAACTTGTCAATTTTATTATTTCTTATTTTATTCACTTGAGCATATATGATTTTAGTAAGTGCATTTCTGATAGTATGTGTAAAACGTACGCGGATTCATACACCTTTTCGCTGGAATCTATTATTTTCTGACCTTGCCAATTTTCAAAGAATGTGTTGAGTAAGAGTGCGCTTAGATAACTAGTGTGTTTCAACAAGTGATTGACATCTTCCGTACTCGTTATTACCTAAAGAAGCGTACATGAAATTAATTAATTAACGTAATTAAAATCAACGTATAATTATCAAATAAATATATACATATATAATTACCTGAAATCCTAAAATACTCAGAACCGATATATTAGCTCCAACGTGTATGAAGAGCGGTATTCTATGTATTGACTCAATAGCAAGGGAAAATCTATCATAGTACGTATAAAAGCATAAATTATTATATGCTTTAGAATGACATGTAATGATGAAAACATGTACTAACTGTATCGCCTCCATGTGCCTTCGAATACTGTACACAATATTCGAGTAAAGTTTATTCCTCGCAGGCATCTGCAAATCATCGCCTTCGCATTCAAATGCGTTTTCCAAACGATATCTGCAAGATCACTGTTATTCACAGATATTACTTAAAAGCAATTTTGAGTCAATGATCTAAAACTCACCTCAAAGCTACAAATAAACCGCAGCAATGTTGGATGAGCGTCATATATAAGACGTCGAATGTAAGCATCAAGATTGTGTAAGATATAACGCATGTGGTAACGTGTACAAAAATTGGAATGTAATATTTTTTTGGATCAATCATGTAATTGACGTGGTACGGTAATCCTACTTGTTTATGTGCATTACTTGACGGATCCTCGTCCTCGCTGGATTCCATGTAGAGTAGTTTACTTAATAATGTTGTAAATAGAAAAACAATAGTATGACTGAGTAAGACACCTAATAATTAAAAAAAATGTCACACGTTTTCAGGTTTTCTTATAATTTATGATTTTATCAATGTGATAAGAAGAGATATGCGCGATGTCAAGGTAACATGTAAAATGTTAAAAAGATTAAAATTTGATAAGAATTATAGAAAATATTTTAGTAAATATGCCGAATAGGGAAGACAACCTCGATGATCTTGACTTTGACATATGTTGTCAAGATCATGTCCCTGAGTACCTTCAACAAGTTTTAGCTAATTATTCGTTAACAAGTAATTAACAAAAAAAACTACTGTTATATAAAACAAAAATTGATTGCTTTAAAAATAAAAAGTAAATAAACAAAATAAAGGACTCTTTCAAAACATAATAACAAAACTCAATCTCGGGCGAAGTAAGAGTCAAACATATTTCTTAAATTTTCATAAAAATATATATTATATTAATAGCGATGAAGAATTGTTACATCACGTAAAAAATTGGACTATAAACTAGTAAATGAGTACGCTGTTACAAGTTTCGGCTTCCGGTTTGAGCCTTCTTCAGACATTAGTATAACGAACAAGTAATAGAATCAAATCAATCGTCGCAAATGATCGTATGTTCCGAATGTTATCGATTCGGGTGAGTCTTGGTCTCCACCATAATTCCCGCATGATTGAATTGTCGTGAAGTATTACAATTATTTCGATGAAAGTCTAGTTAATAAAAGGATAAAATTAAAAAACAACAAACACCACTAACATAAGGCTACATTTAAATGCAATAATAAAATGCTGAAGATATAATATAACCAAAAGATAATAATCCCAATTCTTTCATAAACTCACCAGAATCCATGTGTAAGAACTTAAACATAAATGTCCAATACGAACTAAAAACTTATGAAATACAGTAAGAAGCACCGATATGTAAGAACGACATTACGTATCTATTTTTATATACGTTCAGTAGTGCGGATCAACACAGACTGAGAGAGGAGACGGATAAATCATGGACTGTATTAATGAACATTGGATTTATGTTTCCGGAGACTGCCCACTCTCTAGAGAGGAGTTTGTGGGGGCAATAAGGTTTATTCTTGATTCCACATTTTTTTCGTTTAACAACAATTTTTATAAACAAAGTTACGGCACTCCCATGGGGTCCCTCTTATCACCTGTAATAGCGGACTTGGTGATGAGGAGACTTGAGACGGTGGCCTTGATGTCGTTGAACTTGGATGTGACATTTTATTTTAGATATGTGGATGATATTTGCACTGCGGTTGAGCCATCAAAAATTGACTCAATAGTAAAACAATTCAACTCTTTCCATCCACGATTACAATTCACTTCAGAATTTGGGGGTGATGAAATTAGTTTCCTGGATGTTACTATATCTATCATTGGAAACGGGTTTGGAGTTGATTGGTACCGTAAGCCGATCTTTTCAGGGAGGTTTTTGAATTTCTATTCTAACCACCCCATTGCACAGAAAAGAGGGACGATTTTTTCGCTGGTTGACAGAACAATTTTACTTTCAGACGTTCAATTTCACACACAGAATTTGACACTTACCATTAACATTTTATTAGACAATGACTACCCATTATCCCTTATATTTGACACAATCAACCTACGAATAAAAAATTTGAATAGAAATAGACACATAACACAGAACAGTTTGAATGACAAGGTCGAAGCGAGGGAATCGGTGTCGTGGCTTACGGTTCCGTTCATCCCTCTCCATACAGAAAAGTTCAATCGGTTCAACAAAAACGACATCAGGGTTTCTTTCCGTAGTCCGAACAAACTCAAAAAATACATCAAAGTACACAAAGATGTGTATCCACATACATCGAAGAACAACGTGGTTTACAAAATTTCATGCAGAGATTGTGACGCTTCGTACGTGGGACAGACAGGTAGAAAATTAAAGACAAGGATTGCTGAACATCGTAATCACATTAGATACAACACGTCGGCCCGATCTGTCATAACGGAGCATAGGAGACAACTAGACCATGAATTTAAATGGGATGAGGTCGAAATCTTAGACGAAGAGCCTTGCTATCGGAGATGTTTGATTTCCGAGATGATTAATATCAAGAAACAAAAGAATGGTCTCAATTTACAGACTGATACCGATGGCCTTCACAAAGCTTATATTCTCATCATAAATAGAGTTTGACTTTCGGTTAAGAATAATCCGTCTCCTCTCTCAGTCTGTGTTGATCCACACTACTGAACGTAGATAAAAATAGGCACGTAATGTCGTTCTTACATATCGGTGCTTCTTACTGTATTTCATAAGTTTTTAGTTCGAATTGGACATTTATGTTTAAGTTCTTACACATGGATTCTGGTGAGTTTATGAAAGAATTGGGATTATTATCTTTTGATTATATCTTCAGCATTTTATTATTGCATTTAAACGTAGCTTTGTGCTAGTGGTGTTTGTTGTTTTTTAATTTTATCCTTTTATTAACTAGAATTTCATCGAAATAATTGTAATACTTCACGACAATTCAATCATGCGGGAATTATGGTGGAGACCAAGACTCACCCGAATCGATAACATTCGGAACATGCGATCATTTGCGACGATTGATTTGATTCTATTACTTGTTCATTATACTAATGTCTGAAGAGGGCTCAAACCGGAAGCCGAAACTTGTAACCAATTTTTTACGTGATGTAACAATTCTTCATCGCTATTAATATAATATATATTTTTATGAAAATTTAAGAAATATGTTTGACTCTTACTTCGCCTGAGATTTAAAAATAAAAATATTCGATAATTGTTCACTATAAGGGATTCAGTCTCGATGACCTTGACTTAGACATAGGTTCTGTCTGGCGCTGCTCTAAAGCAGCCAATTTCTGTGAAGCAATGAATTTTTGTTTTACACAAGAAAAGTTTTGGACACAACTGCACTTCAATGAAATCTACATTACCACCATCGTTTCGCGTTGTAAAGTATATACATGGATACACTAGACTCCATTACCGATTTCTGTTGTAACGAAAATTATGAACCCATGTAGAATCTGGCTTTGTGTTATAAAGTATATGCATGGATACAATGGGTTCCGTTCCCCCTGCGGGGCTCCATTTCGAAAAAATAACCTAACTTAACCCATATTTGGTGTGAGGCTCTCGCTACACGTAGAAAGTTGTAAATCCATATTGAACATTATTGCTTCATGAATTTACGCGCTTTCCGCGCGGAAGTAAAAAATGGGTTGGGTTAGGTTATTTTTGTTTTCGGAATGGAGCCTTCCGCAGGGAGGGGGAGGGTGGAATCCACTGCATCCACTTTACAATACAAAGCCAGATTCTATATGAGTTTATAACTTTCGTTATAGCAGAAATAATACATTATTTTTTCAAATTTTTTTGTTAATAACTTTTTAACGAATAACAAGCGACGGCTAAAACTTGTTGGAGGTTATTCAGGGTTATGACCATGACAACATATGTCAAGATCAAAATCATCGGGGCTGTCTCCCCTATTCAACATATTTACTAATATTTTCTTTTTATAGTATCCACAAAAATATGCGTTGCGACAAAATATTGAGTTGTTCGGAAAGTAATTTCGTTTTTTCCCAACAGAGGACTGTATTTTTTCACAGCCAACTTCACACTTAAGCCGCATAATCATTATATATTTTGACAGTTGATATAGCAAGGCTTGCTTGTGAAAAAAGTTCGATTGATTCTACGCAGTAGTTTTTGGTTGGTGCCCTATCAAATATGGAAAGTGAAAAGCAGCATTTTCGGTATATTTTACTTTTTTACTATCGAAAAGGTAAAAATGCTGTTCAAGCAAGAAAAAAATTATCCGATGTGTATGGAGAAGATGTATTGACAGAACGCCAGTGCCAAAACTGATTTGCAAAATTTCGATTCGGCAATTTTGATGTTGAAGATGCACCACGTTCTGGA
>NW_017304395.1:1097765-1098988 GCF_001594115.1 Trachymyrmex septentrionalis | reverse complement strand
CTCATGTTCTTTCGGAAAGAAATTTGTGCCGTCGCATTGACGTCTGTGATTTGCTTCTCAAACGTCAAGAAAATGATCCATTTTTGAAGCGCATCATCACTGGGGACGAGAAATGGGTTGTCTACAACAATGTTAAACGCAAGAGATCATGGAGTAAAAAAGATGAACCGGCTCAAAGCACTTCGAAAGCCGATATTCATCAAAAAAAGGTGATGCTATCTGTTTGGTGGGATTTCAAAGGAATCGTTTTTTTTTTGAGCTTCTACCGGACAACACAACGATCAATTCTGAAGTGTACTGTCATCAGCTGGACAAATTGAATAATTCAATTCTTAAACAGAAAAGACCAGAATTGATCAATAGAAAAGGTGTAGTGTTCCACCAAGATAATGCGAGACCTCATACAAGTTTGGTAACTCGCCAAAAGCTTTTACAGCTTGGATGGGATATACTGCCCACCATATTCTCCAGATCTGGCACCTTCTAATTATTATTTGTTCCGGTCTCTACAAAATTTTTTAGACGGTAAAACCTTTACTTCAAATGAGGAAGTAAAAAATCACCTGGATCAGTTTTTTGCCAGCAAAGAACAAAAATTTTATGAGCGTAGAATCATGCTACTGCCAGAAAGATGGCAAAAGGTATTGGACCAGAATGGACAATATATAATTTAATAAAATATTTATTCACTATAAGAAAATCGTCTTTCATTTTCATAAAAAAAACGAAATTACTTTCCGAACAACCTAATATATAGTATTCAAACAGAAGTTGTATGATCAAAGAGGGATAGTAAAATTAATTTAAAAAAAATTGACAATAACTTATAACCCTTAGTTTAAATATCCCACACTCTATATGTATTTACAATATATGTATGTATAATATATTGTTAAAAATGTACCTATATTATTATGCATATACAGAGAGAAACAACTCGCCTGTATAAACGTAGCTTAATTTTTTTCCATACATCGCATATGAAAGTAGAATTTTAGTCTCTTCATCCGACTTTGGAGAATACCAATACTGTCGCATTCTCGTCAAAAGTATTCTAATCTGCAGGTCGAGATCAATTTAAGTACGATTTTGACCATTACATGGTTGACTATTATCCAATCTTATTCTTAGTCATTTAAATTGAAACGGAAAGAATAATTTTGCTGATCGAAGTATATCTAAAAATTTAGTTATAAATATAGCATATATCTGCAAATAGTTTA
>NW_017304395.1:1094982-1097665 GCF_001594115.1 Trachymyrmex septentrionalis | reverse complement strand
ATAATTTTGCTGATCGAAGTATATCTAAAAATTTAGTTATAAATATAGATCTGCAAATAGTTTGTTGGATTGTTAAAATAATTATGTGGGATGTTTAAGCATAATGAGCAATGCTGCAAAAAGTTTAAACATTTCAGCAACTAATTTGAACTACATAATTATTGCGGTGATTTAACAAAATTAATTTCAGATTTAAATTTAGTTAAATTTTTAGAGCAAAACCGTTCTTTCCGTATATATAAAAATGATTATTTTTATTTACGCACCTCCGGTAACGTATATATTGCACAAATCAGTTTACTTATCGATACTGTGCTGAGAACTAACATCGGTAAACAGTCAATCACTTCTAAAGAATCTGACAAAATTTCAATTGTACCCAGCACCTGCATTCAGAGTGGATTTATATATTATGTAAATGTATCATTCGTGCGATATTTGTGCTTGCAATGATTTGATTCGTTCTAATTTTATGCTCTGTCATAGCCGAGGAAAAAGATCGCGATATGCTATAAAGTAAATTCTACAATTGCCACTATTATTTAACAATATAATTATTGAAAAAAACGTTCGGTATTTATAAAGTTTTCACTACGTCTTCAGATAACAAAATTGCAGAAATAACAAATGTATATAACGCGTTATAATAATTAAATGATCGTGTACCTCAAATATCATTCCAGATCCAAGTATGAGTAGAAATGCGAAATATATCGCACAGCGTTTGCCTGTCGTATGATAGGGCCACAGACCGCTAACACTTAATAGAACCTGTATAATATTGTAATGCGACTCTCGAAAGAATTTATCGACATTGTCCATCTCCCTTACTATCGTCTCTTACCTATCGCTGTTTCGCGGGAGTGAAATTTGTTTAACTCAGGGTATAGATGATAGTCAGACGCTTATGAAAAATTCCGTTTAATCTCATCGATTGTCGTGTATCGGAAAACATATGCGTTGCTTCCACGTTTGTATCACTAAAGCAATCTTCGAGAAACTGAATTTGCAGTAGCATTTGTAGCAATAAATATTTATTGCATTCATATTATCTACGTCGAGACGGTACGCTTCTACGTAGTTCTTTAGGAACCTTTATGTAAGGCTGAAAGACCAGAAAATTGTTTAAATTATGAATTACTGCAAAGAAAAGAACAGTCATCCTATAGACGTACAATCTTGAAAAAGTTCATTTTTTTATTTCTTTTTTTCCTTCCTGGACAATAAGAAATGTTGGAATGACAGTGGTGAGTGCTTTAATCAATTCGTTTTATTTTCTGTTATTAATAAGAACTTTTAAATACTTTAATTTAATGTTAATTATCATAGAGCTTTCTATATGTGACAGATTATAAATTATTGTTATTCATAACTTATTTATCAAGATTTTACTACTTGCAACAATTTTTAATAACAATTATAGCGATTGAAAATAAAAAGACTTTTTTATGTTAACAAATATTTGTGATGACAATGATAGCAATAAACAAAATTTATATGATAGTATTGATAATTTCACAGATTAAAGTAAGTTCTGTTTAAAAAAAAATTTTCTATAGATCTCAAAAATGAATTAAAATCTTATATAATTTAAAAAATTACAACAAAGAAATTCAGAGCTAATGAGAATGCAGCGCGGATATAGATAAACGCAAAAAATTTTTGGAATAAAGCACTTATTTACTCTATCTGTTAAGGCATGCTGTCTTTATTCCAATCGAACGTTTCAACTTTCTTTAGAGTCCTCCTCAGCGATGCAGATACATAAATTTATATATTCATAGAATATTAACAGTCCATCAAAAATAAATCATTCCTCAATAAGCATTATGTTATCAGAAAAAAGCTGTTCAAGAGCTCAAATTTAAGAATAAGATATCCTACAATACAGTCTCTCTGAAGGTAACATAAAATAATGATATCAATCAGTTATCTAATTTTTAGAGGAAAAAAGAATGTCATTTAAATAACGTCTAAAAGAATTCTTAAATCTGATTTCTTATAGATATCAAGAAAACTTACCTTAAGAAATGCTATACTATATATAAATATCACACAATCCCTGAATTAATTTTTACACAAAACTAAACGAAATTATATATGATGATTTAATTAGATATGAATTTAATATATTGAAATATTTCAGTTTGCTTTTATAGATTTCTATTTTAAGATGATTGATTTAAAGAATTATTCTATATTAGAATACGAAAAGTTCATTATGCTATGCCTTTTATTCTATCCTGTATAGTTTTTACTTACGAGAAATTGATCTCTGCCGTCTCCATCTAGTAGCAATACTGCGTAATTGTTTATTAACAGCATTTATAAATTGATATCATAAAGAGCCTTTTTAAAAAACATCTTATAGAATGATGACTTTTGAGAGATCATTTAAGAGATTTTAATGAGATCCTTAAAAAAGTCGTCTTAGAA
The DNA here is from genome assembly GCF_001594115.1 of Trachymyrmex septentrionalis. Taxonomy (NCBI): domain Eukaryota; kingdom Metazoa; phylum Arthropoda; class Insecta; order Hymenoptera; family Formicidae; genus Trachymyrmex; species Trachymyrmex septentrionalis. The sequence continues at coordinate 1,095,229 of NW_017304395.1, read as the reverse complement.
AATTCTCAACAATGATTGCTAAAAGTCGCTACAATTTTGTATTTTTTGTTGTATTTTTATAATTTTATTATTCACAAATATTATAATAATTATTTGCAAAAATATTATAATAATTATTTACAAAAATGCATTGAGTGAGTTTTCTGCTATTTTTGAATTATATAAGTATTTAACTTCTAGAGAATCACATTTTCCCAACCTTTAATGTTCATATTAAGTTATCATCGGCAAAATTATTGATAATAGA
>NW_017304395.1:1088021-1094254 GCF_001594115.1 Trachymyrmex septentrionalis | reverse complement strand
ATATATACTAGCGTTGCCCGATGAATACACCCAATATTCGAATAAATGAATAAAAAAATGAATGAAAATATTTGAATATACTTCTTTTTTATTCGTCAAGAAACAAATGAATACTTTTTCATTCCATTTAAATGAATGTTTTTTGAATATAATTACGTATAATATTTCCGTTTTTGCATTTAATTCTACTCTGTATTATCTACACATAGCTTAAAGTCTGCAAAAAAAAAACAAAAATCTATAAAAACAAACCTAAAAATAGCAAACCTGACGACAAAAGAATCCTCCCTCAATGATGCCAGATTGCAGACTAGTGACGCGGCACAGTATATATAGTTAACAATTTGAGGATAATTATTACATATTATCTCAAATAAAAACTTAAATCAAATTATATGTTATCTCAAATAAAGACTTATGTAAAATTATGTTATATCAAATAGATTGTATTTATAAATAAAAAAATATATTGCTTTCTAAAATATTTTTTTTATTTCTAAGTTTTTCTCATCAAATCTAAATATTACGACAAAAATAAAATTCATATTTCTTTATTTAAAATCATCAAAGTGCGTTATAATTAAAGGGTAACAATCGCTTTCTTTTTCAGTTTATATTTTGTTGGAATATATAATACATACTTAGTGCATATTAAAACTGTTGTACACTAACCTAATCTGAATGTAAGAAAGAGGTACCTCAATTAGTAAAATACCCAATGTATATTTTATCAAATACTACAATAAATATATTGAGGATTTTGTGATTTAATTCGTTTCTATATTTTTATTAAACATCGTCTTTACATCGATTTGTGTACAACGCCTTTAAAGTGCACTGAGTGTGCTCTGTCAACTCTGTCAATGAAAAATTACAGTTACTCGTTATGCTATTATAGTTACTCGTTACCGAGTAGAAAAAGAGTAACAAGTTACTGCTACTATAGTTATTGATTTTTAAAAGTAACTCGTTATAATTACCATTACTTAAGAAAATAACTTTTTGTTATTTTTTTAAAATCGACGATCACTAATCACAGCAGAGGAGCTTTCTAGTCAAGCGCTATGAGTGGCTTGTGTCTAATCGTACCGTGTCAACAATAAAAGTAAAATTTGTTACCGTTATCAAAAAAATCAACTCCGTTACCGTTACAGTTACCAAAGAAAAAAAATAACACAGTTATCAGTAAAGTTACCACCAGTAACGAAAAAAGTAACTTGTAACTGTAACTTTGTTACAATCCTTATGGAAATAAATTATTGGAAAACCAAATAATCACTATTGGATTTTAATAGTGATTATTTGCTCTTTAATAGTGAATTATATTTATTATCCAATAATCGGATTGTTTACAATGATCACTTCCCAATAGTTTTTAACGGAGTTATTATTTGTTCCTAGTCGAATTATTTGCAATAACCATTTCCTAATAGCTTTTGACAGAGTAATTATTAATTCCTTAATCGGATTTGTAATGATGCACCCTCAACGCAAATCATTCCAAGCGATATTGCCTGCGCTACGACAATCGCTAAAGACGCGGTGCGTCCACAATACCGTTCTATATACAACTCGCGGATGACACCCGTTCCGACGAGAAGTCACGAATTGCACGCACGCACGCACGCATACACGTACATTTGCTCCAATTCTGCGATACATATAGTTCGCGGAAAAGACTCAACTTGTATTCTTATTGTTAGTCGAATTAAATATATGTTTATTTAATATCAATATTAATCCCAGCATTTTGTTCGTTGCACCTCGTCTCCCGAACGAATCTCTTTTGCGTTCCGAAACCCATATTTCCGACGAGTTACGTCGACATGCAAGAGTTAGATTGTTATATTATTTAAACAATACAAGCCTTCAAAAAAAAGTACCATGTGTCAGGATGGAGACCCAGCTATTCTTATGTATTTTGAATCGCTGAATACATCAAAATAGGACCATCCAGAGTAAATTTTCAATGGGTCAAAAACCTCGAAATCTGCTTTTATTGATATATTCTAAGACCATTGGCAAAAAACTTTTGATTAAACCTAGAGATATGTTCCCCGAGTTGAGAAATACTTATCAGCTGTTAAGAAATACCGTACTGAACGTTTTGGAATACTAATATGCTACTACAAAAATCAACCTTTGATATCTCAATTGACGGACAAGGTGGCAACAAACACTATATCTGCGTACTTGTAAATGTTTTCACCTATGTATCACTACATTTGCATAACTGGAATCATGTAACACAGTATTTTGATTTTGTTGTTACTAAAATGACTGACATCGAAAAGACAGCATAGGTTAGCTTTAAAGAAGTTGTAGACAAATTTTTAGATAATAAGAAAAACGAAAACTACAAAAATATTGTGGCTAATGTGATAAAAAATTTCCGTAAATTAAATTTAATCAAAAGTTTTTGCCAATGTACTTAGAATATATCAATAAAAGCAGAAATTTTGAGGTTTTTGATCCATTTTTTCGCTCTAGATTGAAAATTTATCCTGGATCCTATTCAGATTTGTATTCAACGACTCAAAATAATATATAAGAATAGCTGGGACTCCATCCCAGCACATAGTACTTTTTTTCTGTGGGTCTGTGTATAATCATTCTCCTATAGTTTTTGATTGACTGATTATTGATTATCTAATCAAGTTATTTATGATGATCACTATAGCGGACTATTTTAATAGTTACATATATGAATCTCAGAATAGCAAAATGTTAACAGAATGTCGACAGACTGGTAGCAGATTTGATCAAATGTTAACAGACTGACCACAATTGATGTCATATTCTGCTCCTGTTCTGCCAACAGAATCTGTTAACATTCTATGCAAACAGACTGCCAGCAGAAATTAAACAGAATCTGCTGATAGAATCTGATAGCAGATTCGCAGCAGAAACCAGCAAGGTTTCTAATATTTTTATTTAAACCCTTTCATTCGACCTGATTTCTTACAAGAAAGCTGAGAGATATAAAAGAAATTTATATATATGTATGTTCAAAAAATAAATTTAAAATACAATAAATAAAAAGAAATCCTTTTTGATCGATTTTTATGTTACTTTTTGTTCACTTTTTCACTTTATCACTTTTTTACAAAAATTAGACCAATCTCTCGAGATTTTTCACACAACATTTCACCAAATAGACAATACACGTAACACTTTTCTCTAAATTTCTACTCTGAACCATGTATGCTTGAAAGACAAATTGTTTAAGTGGAACATTAAAACGTTTATTTAAATAGAAAGAGAAAGAGAGAGAACAATAAAAACAGGAAGGAAATGAGACGGGGCAACTTGCTTATTTCACGCATGCTCACTCCATTTTGGCCAACATAAAATCAGGAGAATTGCGCTACTGTATGTACTGTGCTAGTACTCACTGAGGGTTTAAACCAGATCAGAATGTAAAAACCAATTAACTACAGTCGAGTATTCCCCTGTCGTTCGACTGTAATAGAGGAATGTTTGACTGTAGTTGGTTGGTTCTTATATTCTGATCTAATTTAAACTCTCGGTGGAAACTAAACCATTGAATGTTCAATGAGTCCTTGTACCTTGTTTGATCTATATTTTAGATCTAATGGAATATGCCAATCAGATGCAAGAGCACATTGAGCGCTTACTGAGTAAAAATTAATCCATTATTAATATGTTTATTTATTGTAATTCGTAACGTAGAATAACTTTATATAGCGCTCAGTGAGCGATGGAGCGATTTATAATTACGCTACATCACTCACTGAGCGCTACATAACCTTACGGTCTAAATATGGCATTAGAGAAATAATAAACAGTAATCAATAAGTAAGAAAGATGATATTAAAAATTATCTATAGTAGATAAAGTTATTCTATGTTACGAATTATAATAAACATATTAATAATAGATTAATCCCTTTTTTGTTCAGTGAGCGCTCAGTGAGCTCTTGTACCTTTGGTCTATATTTTTAGATCTAATGGAATATGCCAATCAGATGCAAGAGCTCACTGAGCGCTCAGTGAACTTTTGTATTTGTTTGGTCTACATTTTTAGATCTAATGGAATATGCCAATCAGATGTAAGAGCTCACTGAGCGCTCAGTCATGCTTCTGGATGTATCCATATTGACTCTCTCTCTATTCTCTCATATATCGAACTCTAGTAAGAGAAGTCGAAACTCGGAAGGTCCTGTCTCTTGTGCCGGAAGACTCGCTCCAGTATATTATAGAGCTCATTGATAAAGTGGAGTGATTTATGAAACAATGGCAGAAGAAAAAAATGATAGGTAGCTTATTGATAAACAGAGTACTTATTGATAAACAGAGTACTTATTGATAAACACATGTTTTATATTTCTTACAATATGCAGCATCTGTCATTTATGCACAATCTACCGGGATATTGTAAATTGAGGTTATGTTTTCTGATTTAATTGTTGATAAACACTTGGAGAGTTCAAACATTGAGATTTAAAAATTAAAAAATAGAAGACTTGTATGTATAAAAAATTAATAATTAACAAATTTTACGTATTAATAATCCGAAGAACTAAAAATCTAAGCGTTCGAAATCCTTATTAGTAATTAAATTGATATTTGAAACATAATTTCTCTGTGAATTTAAACAAATTAAATCTTAGAAGGCTTATATAAATGTAAGGAATTTATAAAAGTTGAATTTATAGGGATTTAAAAATTTGACGAAATGTATAATTGTATATGATTGTAGAATTAAAATTCTAACTTTATACAGTTAAGATAAATTAATAATTAAAAATAATTAATTTAGTCCAAGTGATAAGTCAGATCAGACGGAGGCTGTTGAAGAAAAAAAAATAAAGCCTGATGACAAGAAGCAAAAATCTAAGCAAGATGAAGCAGCGGAGAAAACCAGTGTACAAAGTAACAACAATGAAAGTAGCAATTGTTATTGGTAATTATCTGTAATGATTTATTCTGATGATATTTTTTTGTTTTATAACACTATGCTTTATCATGGAATATACTTTACAGCGGCAAAGAAAGGAATCTGAACATTGTTGAATTGCTTTGCGCTAGCTGTTCTCGCTGGTTCCATGAATCCTGTATTGGATATCAGTTGGGAAAACTGGTACCGTTTATGGTGAACTATATATTTGTATGTAAAAATTGTTCGCCGACTGGATTGGAAAGCTTTAAGAAGACTCAGGCACGTGAGTATAAATAATATCAAGTATGATGTTTATATCAGTTTACAGGGTGAATCATAGTTATTGAACCAACTTTTTACCCTACGAGCAAATTATCGATTTCATACTTAATTAAATTATAACATATGCTGTCAATTATTTTCTTATAGGGTAAAAAGCTAGTTTAACGACTCTTATTCACCCTGTATATGATAAAATTTGAGCTATCTGTTTATAAATGTTATTATAACGTTTCTATTGGTGGCTTTGCAGAATTTCCTCAAATGTGCGTGACAACAATCGCAAATCTACTGCAGATGTGCCAAAAAGAGAATGAACAGAAAACTCTTTTCCACAAGGATAAGGATATCATACCATTTATTGATTGTCATTGGGAGAGCATGACTACAATGCCTCGCAGAGCTACTCAGTCCTGGCATGCTACGGTAATTAATTACACTTTCATTAAATTATGGTAGATAGATGCGATAACATAGCATGCCTTTATCTTTGACAGCTATTTAATTTCTTCTAGATCCATAGAGCATTGCTTAAAGACATTGGGACATTGTTTACGATGGACGAGAGTACGCCTGAGGGTCAACTATTTGGATTGGCTAGCTCTGAACTTACGTCAATTAAACCGAATTATGAACAAATGATCAAGAATGGTCACCTTCGAGCAACAGAGATGGGAATGCAGCATGTTGGTATGTGTCTATCACTTTTAAATTATTATCACCTCATACAGAATGCTAGAGATCCAGGCCGAGGTAATATTTTTTATTTAAAAATAAATAATAAATTTATTTACAGATTTTCAGCATATTGAGATTTCTTTTTAATAGATCCCTATTGAGCATCAAAATTTAATTGTGATATTATTTCAGCTGATATTAGTTTAGCTGTGTTTTTAAATTCGATAAAATTTCGGCGCGTAGTTCAAAATGACTACAAATATGGGATATATGTATGTAGATATATTTTGTGTGTGTGTGTGTGTGTGTGTGCGCGCGCGCGCGCGCGCGTACGTGCGTGCGTGCGTGCGTGCGTGCGTGCGTGTATACATATA
>NW_017304395.1:1084298-1087921 GCF_001594115.1 Trachymyrmex septentrionalis | reverse complement strand
AATAGTTAATCTACATTGAATTATTGAAGTATCAAAGTTCTAGCTTTGACCGTTGTAGGCCTTCCTAATTCTTATTGGATTATCACCTGTTATTATCAATTTCACATCAACTTTGTTAGATTTATTAAAATTTTAATTTAAAATCAAGTTCATTTTTAATGTCAAAAATTAAAATAATAACGCCCTGTATATTTTAAGTCTTTTATGTTTTGTATATAAGCGCGCATATGCGCATATATACATTTTTAACGTTTTTATACTTTATAATTTGTATAAAATGTTTCAAGTCTATATATTTTGGAATACAAAAAATTAAACGTGTATAATTCCATAAATTTTCACTTATTTCCAAATTTTTAGATACATTATTAAAAGTTTTGTTCATAACTGTATATGTCGTTAGATCTGTCATTCCTTATCTTATCATAAACGCAATCACCAACTTGATATCAAAAAAACTATTTAAGTTTGAACCATGACGTAGACATCTAATAGACATCTCAATAAACTTTCTTCTAAGTCACGTCGTTGTAAAATCGTAACATTAATTTTGATATCACATATCATTTAATGCATTGGTATTCATCCAAGAAATTTATTGTAACAAGAAAATGAATTGATCCTCCCCATTTATAAAAAAAAAGATTGTTGATTTTTTGCAATGTATTTTGATATGTTGAAAAGAAACAGTGACTAAAGAAAGGAAAAGGATAGGATTAAGGACAATATTGCTGACGAGAAATATTGAGCACATATTAAAATATCGTAATGGAACGTTCAGTGCCACTTAGCGGAGGATTGCGAGGTCGTAACGCCAAGCGAAAGCTCCCAGGTGAAGCAGCGGGCACGGGTTCTGGAAAAAAGGGTAGAGGATCCGATATGACCACCCCTAAACTGCCGGCTCATGGTTATCCGCTCGAGCACCCATTCAACAAGGACGGCTACAGATATATTTTGGCAGAGCCAGATCCACACGCGCCTTTCCGACAGGTATGCTTCGGCTTTTTTTGTGCTTGCGTATATTAACTTTTAATTTTTATACAAATCACACACACACAACATTTGTGTGTGTGTGATTTATATAAATATTGTTCCAATATACATATATTAGAACAATGTATCAGCAAAGGATCAAAATTTTTTTATTTTCATTGTATCCCTATTACAAGAAAGTTTTACTGAAAGAAAAAAGGAAAAAATATATTGTTGATTCTTCCAACAAATTTATCAATTTTTAAAAACTTTATTAATCGAAGAAGATTGATTTTATCGTGTTGATTTCTTTTTCAGCATAATAATATATTTTTGCCTTCTTTTCTTTTTAAATCAATTTGTAATGTGGATGTAATGTAAGTAAATCTTAATTTTTGACTGCACACATTGGCTGTGTTTCAATATACACTGCCAATACTGAAAATATAAAATATATACATAACATGAATTATAAGTTTTCAATATATCGGAATGCGGCCATTATATATATAAGAATTTATCTAAAATTAAAAACATTAAAGTTTTTGATTAATTAAAGTCATGTTATTGTTTCATATTAATCAATGCGTAAAAAGTAAATCATAATAGTAGCATATTTTTATTTTATTTTATTGGGAGTTTTGGAAAGCAATTTATATTATATAGTCAAGGGATTAAAGTTCTGAATTTAAATGCATAATAACATTTAAAATAATTTTGAATATTTTCTAAATTCTCCAATTATTTAAATTTGTGTTTAGGAGTTCGATGAAAGCAGTGATTGGGCTGGTAAACCTATACCCGGCTGGCTGTATCGTGCTCTTAGCCCAAGTACGGTCTTGCTTGCATTGCATGATCGTGCGCCGCAACTCAAAGTGGCTGAGGACAGATTAGCGGTTACTGGAGAAAAAGGATATTGTATGATTAGAGCCACGCATAGTACGTAAGAACAATCTTTCTATCACTTGTTAAAATGCTAGCGTTCTTTTCCATCTCAGGGACTGAATTTTACTAGCAATTATATATTGATATCGTGTATTTTCATATAAAATTTCTATATTAAAAATCTAATTGTACAAATATTTAATGTCAAATACGAGCATATAATCAGAAAGAGCTTATTTTCTAATACTAATATACATAATTTTTCGATAATCTAATTAATTTTGATAAATATAATCATAATTCAAAATATAATAATATTATTATTATACTAGCTATTAATATTATTGAGAAATTATGCATACTGATACACAATTGAAATTTTTTAATATTCTTTTCAATTTTTGTTTTAATGATACTTGCATTTTATTTGTTCTTATATTTTATGCTTATATTTTATCTGGAAAGTTTGCTATAGTTGATAGGTAATGTTTTGTATAACGATCTAATTACATTTATTATACAGATGTAAGCAGGGGTACTTGGTATTGGGAAGCCACCATTGAAGAGATGCCAGAGGGATCTGCCACGAGACTCGGATGGGGACAAGAATATGCAAACTTACAAGCTCCACTTGGCTATGACAAATTTGGTTACTCATGGAGATCCAGGTATTGCATATCACCATTAGACAGAGTGTGAAAAAAGCGGACCCCTTAATATTTTGAAAAGTAAGCATTTTTGTAAAAAAATTTGCATACCAAAGTTATAGGGTTTCAAGTGGCGTATTACAGTAATAATAGAATAACTTTGGATATCATCCTCAAGGTCACGTAAAAATCACCTGAAATTTTTAAACAAAAAACCCCCATTTTTTTATTACATATTTTTATAACTGACTTCGAAAGTTCTTTCTCTCAGAGTTTTCTAGAGAAAATACTATAATAAATACATAACCAATAGGAAATAAAGCCCATGGTCAATTGATCAAGTTCAATGATCTTTAGTGCTTAAATAATTCGTGAATTTATATACTACGTATCTAATTGCTTCAGTAGTCTAAAGGCTTAGGATGCTCGTGCGAAATGCAAAAGATTCAGGTTCGATCCCCGAGTGAGGTAATATTTTATAATAAATTATTTACAGATTTTAATATGTTTATCAGCATCTTTAAAATCTTTTTAAGATGCCTATGAACGTCAAATTATTAAATTGCAAGGCAATTTAATTTGTGATAGTATTACGATAATTTTGTCGACGTAAGTCGTCGTTTCAAGATCGAAAAATCAATTCGACGCAGTTTGGCAGGATTTGATCGTGGTATATAAATTCACATCGAATTATTTGAGCTAACTAAAGATCCAGCTTCAACCGTTATTGACTTTATTTTCTATTGGTTGTGCATTCACATGTGCAGTTAAATAAGATTCTCACTATAATAAAGTTTTTTTTAAATTAGTACTTTTCAAGTAAGTTTCCTAAAGTATTCTTTTCAAGAAAAGAAAAGAAGTGTAGTACATTTTTTATAGAAAAGGAACACGATTTCACGAAAGCCGTGGCAAGCATTACAGCGACAGTTATGGTGAGGGTGATACCTTGGGCTTCCTTATAGTTCTCCCAGACACACATGATGCATCACACATTCCGAATACTTATAAAGACAGAGTGAGTACAGCAAACTCATTTGTAAAAAGTAAATTACATATACATATATGTATTATATATACTGTATACAATATACAATATACATAATACTAAGTTAAACTTAG
>NW_017304395.1:1076684-1084198 GCF_001594115.1 Trachymyrmex septentrionalis | reverse complement strand
AATGGATAATTTTTTAAATAAACAACTATGTATTTTTTTATCAATTTGATTTACATTATTCTATTTATAAAGATATTAAAGATATACAATTATTAAAAAATTAATAGTTTACAACATTTAATATTTTATGTCAATATGGGTCAGAATAAAATATTAAATTTTTCGTAAATCATTGATTTTTTGATAACTTTACTTTAATACTTTTATATGCGGAATAACCAGAGTAATTTATATCATATTATAAATAAAATTATACAATTTCATTAAGAAAGATGACGATACCTGTCATAGGGCCTTAAAAAAATTGATTTTTTCGAAAATTATTATGTCAATACTTGGGTCCCTTTAAATTGTAGAATTTTTGAAACACTTTTGCGTATCATTCATATTTTCTGATATATTCGACTCATTATGTTTGAAATAGATCACTCTGTATAATTTTTAACCGAAATTTCGGACTCTAATTATAGTAATATAATTATTCTTTGTATGATTTTGTTACTGAAATATTTGCATATAATTCAAAAATGAACTTTCTATAAAAATATATCTAATAATTATTACGTATTTTCCGATTTATAAATTAGCCTTTAGTAAAGTTCAAGAGCCACTTATATTACGAGGAAAAAGATCAAGTACAGGAAACTCTAAAAGCTCTACGACCTTTAGAAGGCAGCAAAATTATATACTACAAAAACGGAATGAACCAAGGTGATGCCTTTATAGATATCAACAAAGGCGCGTATTATCCAGGGATTTCACTATATAAGAGCGCGATGGTTTCTGTGAATTTTGGACCGAATTTTAAATACCCTCCAACGGATGTTACGTTTAGAGGCGTAAGTAAACTCACATTTCTTACTGTTCAAGTAAATTCACGTCTTTACTGCTATCTAATAATCGACAATGTTAATTCACAATCGTAGATGGAGATACTTTATATATTTGAACATATAGAATTTTCAATTCATGTCGTCGGCTTAAAATAAACTTTGCATTTATATTACTCAAAATGTGTGCAATTCAAATTGATATTAGACTAATAAGTTATTTGAATCAACGCTAAAAGTCAAACACTGATAAAAAAGAAGTCAATATGTCATGTTATATTTTAATGTTTTAACTTTTAATATGGTCTTTCTCAATGATACATTCTATATAATAAAATAAAATCTTTTGAGTATCGCCTTTTTTTATAGTTTTTAAAATAATAAATTATCTTCATATAATATATTCACAATTAATTAAAATCACCATGATTAATCTATTGTATGTTAATTTATCCTCTTTATTAAATTGCATCAAACTTAAGTTATTCTAAGATACGTACTATCTAATCTTGAGGAATCATTACACTGTCCAATAATAACATTTCACAGGATGTTCAGTACCCTCCATAAGCTTGGGAACACCCTACGTTTTACAGGTTTGTAATTATTTAAATGAAAAAGACGAAATAAAAGTATATATATATGTATGTTATTCATAACGTATGTATATATGTATTTTTATTTTGTCTTTTTTCAATTAAAGATTTAATAACATACTATTAAAATATGGAATTTTAATTAAAATGTGATTCATACGAAATCTGATTCTTCGGAGCCATTTTACAATTTTTACGGAAGTCTGAAATCAACTTGCAACTCAAATAGTTTATCACTTTTATAGAAAAACGTTAAACTACAATTAAATGACTTGTGAATATATAATACAACAAACACAAGTACGACGTTACAAAACAAGTGACAAAATACGTATAAACAATCAAAGCGCGAAATTCAATCTTGAGCACTTCGATGCTGTGAAATGATTGTCCAACATATTTTTGGCAACATATTATTATATTTGTATAAGCTTATAAATGTTTTAGATAAATGTTTGTCGTCATTTAGATTTCTTATGAAGTATTTAAATCAAAAACATGATCGCTGTCACGTAATGGCTTTCCAGCAAAACGTAGGGTGTTCCCAAATAATATGAAAGATACTGTATATTTAGACTATACTAAAATCAATTCATTAACAAAAAATGTGTATAATTCTTTCTCTTACGTACTTGTATTCAGAGAGTAAAAAAATACTAATAAAATTGTATTTAAAATATATATTGTATATTTCAAATACTGCCCACTCTTGACTGAGACATAACGCTAAAAGTTGTTGTACACTAAACGTAAATAAGGATAAATGATGCATTATGCACATCATACATGAAATGGAACGTATTTTAGATTGAATCAACAATCGTGCAACTTTAACTTTAATAAAAAAAATTTGTACATAATTTAAATGTATTTAGTATTTACAATTTTAAAATACACAAAATACTAAAAAAAAAGTATTTAAATGCAAAACACAAAATATTCTCAAAAAAAGTATTCAAATATAAAATACAAAATACAAAAATGTATTTAAATACGTATTTTAAATATATATCTTTCAAATACTGCCCCCCCCCCACCTGCTTGTATTACTCATCAAACTTTCAATTTTACAGGATTTAGTTTTTTATAATTCTAACATCAATAATTCTTACTAATGTTACATTAAATAATTATTATAGATGCACGAGAAGGCGGAGGAAGCGATAGCCGAGCAGTCAATGGCGGACATACTCTATCTTACCGAAAATGAAGGCAAATTAAGACTGGATACATTCGTATTGTGACATTAGTGTATCTTTTTATTTTTGTCATTTTCGTTATACATTATGCAGTTACGATTGCAGGGATGAACACAACAATACATGGAGCAAAAACAAAAAAAGAAAGAAATTGAATTATGAGAAATTTTTTAATTTATATTTATTTGTGAATATATGCATGCTTAATTAAAAGTTTTGGTATATAGTGAAATAAATTCAGAGAAATAATGAAGGGGAAAGCGTTGAATATCATCAATTAAAACTTGTGCTTCATTGTATTGTTGAACCAAAACCTTGCAACTAATAAAAGATCGAATGAAACAATAGTTGAGAAGATGATTCAAATATTTTTTGAAAAAATCCTAAAGTTAACGATTGATAAAATGACATTTTGATTAATAAACTCTTAATTTTTGTTATTATTTTTATCTCTGTATTACAATATAAATATTTTAATTCTGTTTTATTTCATGTCCCGATTTTGCAAATTAAAAAGTTTTTTTTCATTATCTGACTTTGTCTGGTATACAGAAAGCATTTCATACATAATTATCTTATTTAATAAAAAAAAAATATTTATGTAAATCGCAGCGGAATATGTTTATTATGTGATACTTATGCTATATAAATTATTTTCGCAACTTAAATTATTACCTTTATATTTATAATTAATCGTTAAATAATTACACGTTACTTTCCGAAACCGCCCCTGCAAGCAGGACTTGCAGCCACTGTTTTATTGCTTGCTTCCCATTGCTCTGGTGTTTTTGCCTTGAAGAGAACAATAATGTACATAACAATAATTTTTTATCTAGCTTATTGTAAAAAGGGTACTATTTTTCTTACATGCTAATAGTGAAGAATTAATAAATAATAGTCATTACTTACTATAATTGATAGAGCATGTACACCTCCTTTCAGTTCTGCTTGCAATAACTGGTTTATCATTCGGTGTCGCTAAATTAATAATTAATTCAAGTATCCTTTCCATTATACTAAGTACGCGAAATAATATCTAGTTTTTAATCTCGTAATTATTAAGTTTATAAATGAATACAATTTATTTTTTATTATTTTATTTGCTTCAAATAACGCTATTATTTTCCATATGATTTATTTTCATATATCTTATACCTTATATTTTATTCCATAATTAATTAAAATTTTTTTTTAATCCAAGAGGATTTAAAATCAATTATTAAAATGAAATATTTAATAAGAGATTTAATAAGAGAACATTTAATTAGAGAAAATTAAAAATCGATGGTACTTGCCTTGATTAATGGCTGCTTATCAAATGTTTCTGCTACAACCACTACCTTAAAATGTGTCTCAGAGTTTTTGGGAACATTGTGCATATAGGATTCGTTAATAACTTCGCAGTGAAGGGGTTTTAGTGCAGCTTCCAATTTTTCCTTAATTGAACTCTCTATAGGTCTGATGAGTGTTTCACAACTACTCATGTCTTGTTGATGACGAATCATACTGTAATCTATGTTATTGTTTTATTATTCAATTAACATTAATATCTATCATTATTACAAATAATGTGTATTAGGCAAAAAGGCCTTAAAAGGCTTTAAAAAAGTACCAGTAAATAAGGATAAATTCTGTCTTGCAGAACTTAAAGTAACTTTTAAAAATCCTTTGTCCCAAGAAGTATGAAAATAAGCTATTGACTGCGTTCAGCAAAGCAGCTTTGCAATTGTTGTAAAATTCTTCAGTATGATGGATAGTAACTTTTAAAAATCCTGTCCTAAGAAGTACGAAAATAAGCTATTGGCTGCGTTCAGCAAAGCAGCTTTGCAACTGTTGTAAAATTCTTCAGTACAATTGGTTCCATCGCGAGATAGAATTTGGCCTTATTTACTCCTTATATTTTAAATGCTAAGATTACTATTTAAAAAATAAAACAAATATCTGCACTTGTGTATTAATTGCTATGATGGTAGTCAGAAGACTTAAGATGTTAGAATGAAAATTATTGAAAATATATAAAGATATTAGTTATACATATAGTTTACTTAAGAGACTTATAGAAAAGTAGATTGAGAAAATCTAGCTGATGCCCAATTTTTTCACTTCTAGATAAGAGATCTATATTATGGATAACCTTATCCAAGAGATCTCCATTGTGGGAGATACCTCTTGAATAAAGTTATCTAGAGGTGAAGAAATTAGACATAAATATTCCTGTAAGCATGACGTTAACAATATATTAGTAGATTGCTAGCAGATTAAAGCAGACTATTGTGATAAAATAATCAGTTACGTTTGCATTAAAGTCCATTCTACAATTGCATTAAATTAACCAATTACAATTAAATATTCTTCTCATGTTCAACTGTAATTGGTCATTTCTTATAATTACCATTGCTTACAACTATGCTTATATAATTGTGAAACAAGTTTAAGCCTGTATTCTGCGATCAGAATTTATTGATATAGAATACTTTTCATTTAGATACAAATCGACATAAGTATATATCTTTGTTACTCTCTGAATAGAGATCAAGAAAAATGGAATAATATTTGTATTGACTTGTGTCGCTAAATGAAAAATACCTATTATTTGACAGCAAATTGTTCAGGAATTAAGTAGCCTGTTAATTGCTAATCCTTTAAGTGAAATATCATTAAAATGATTACAAAATCTGTTCGGTTTCTGCATTGATTGATCATTATATTTCATTAATAGATTCTGTTGACATTTTGCTAAAATTAATAGTACATGCTTTACAAAATCTGTTGCTGACAGATTTGACTATCTAAAATGAAGCATGTTCACTGATGCTCACTCCTTATAGATTTTAACGAAATTTTATCCACATATGTATTTTAATGTATAAAATAAGCGTGCGATAATAAAAATCATCACTAGGCATTGCAAGTTGCAAGAAGAGCAATCAATCATTAATAAGTAATATTTTTAAGGTTAGGAAATTGTACCTTTGTGAGTCTTCCAATGTAACGCGTTTTTATATAATTATCTTATAATTATTTGTAACCAATTACTTTGTCATACGTATGAAAAATAAATTTGTTATTAAAATACGCGTACAATAATATTTGCTCTAGTAGAGGAGAAGCAGTAATGAAAATGCAATCTTAGTTTTTAGTTTAGAGCATATAATTCTTATCATCTTTTAGATGTAAAACAATCACTTTAAATACTCACTTTTTTTAAGTATTAATCTTATCGGCCTTGCTTTATGCATTTATTTAATTTATATATATATATATTGTGTGTGTGTGTGTGTGTGTATATAGATAATTGTTCAGTTTAGCCAAAATCGATGAAATTAGGCTCGTTGAACGCGTTTTTGGCCGAAACGAATGAATCTGGCCGAGAAAAGCTCGCTCTGCCCCGCAATTTGAGATATTTAATCGTTAAAGTTCACAACTATTCAGGTTAGGAAATCTGTCAGCCATGAAATATTGCGATGCGAGCAGCGAGCATGTCATAAAGCAGGGAACACAACTCTTGCATAACGCATACAGATAAGGCATAAGAAATTTAACCAATCAGAGTTCTTTATTTCATTCAATCGCATCAGTGATTTTATTTCTATCAGAATTAAACTCGCTAGAGAATCAAATGCTTGGAATTGATCAAGAATTGTCATTCGAGAATTGGGGAATCGCTCAAAGAAATTCAACTAATGGTTAAAATAATATATAATTTAATGCAATGTTTATAACAAGAAATTCTTTTACAGTAATTTATCTCATGTTCATTAAGTTATCTCAATCATATTAGAATCGTAATACCATAAAGCGAGAAATGATACATTAAAATTTCTTGCATCAAAAGTTCTAATTCTTCATATATTTATAATTAATATTTATAATTAATTAATGTTTGAAATTACATGCTTACATTATTTCCGACAATAAAGTAATTATTATATAGATCAATCTTAATATGAAACAATTACTCTAACTTTAAATGATACACATATAATTAACATAATCTTTTTTTGTACTTTTTATGCATTTACATTCAAGACTCAATAATACATTTAGTATTTATTTTAATAAATAGCATCACTCAATACTTTTCTTATTTATCTGATTATCGCTCGACGATATAGAATGTTCGCTTCCTATTATTTTGATGCATTTATTGATATTTTCGGCACTGGAATGTTCACTGCCATTTGATCCTTGCTGTTGTTTTGATCCTTTCGCTCTTTCTACAGTCAATGCCTCATCCTCATCATTGTCATCAGAATCCTCAAATTCGTCGGAATCAATTTCTAAATCTAACATGGTTTTACGTTTATTGGGTTTATTGTTCTCCTCTTGCTTCCTCTTGATACCCGATGTGCTCGCAGCTTTGAATCCTTCTTCTATAGCATCTCCAACTCTCTCAGTCAATTCCGCACGTTCCTGGTCATAACGCTGATCTTTAAATTCATGTTTTGGCTCAGTGCAGAGTTTTTCTAGCTTCTTTTTCTTGCGTTCCACCTGCTCCTTCTCTCTCTTGGCCTGTTTGTCAATCCAAGCCTTCAGCCTCTTTTCTTCATTTATGTCGCGCAATCTGCGACCGCTAAGATCTCTGCAAGCTTCGCGATTTGTAGTTTTCTCAATCTGCGCGCCTATCGCGCGTAACATAGATCCAAAACCACCTTTGCCACCCAACAGCCTTGGAACCACAGTTGCATAGCCATTGGAGCAGATATCATCTTCCTGTACGAGTCGACCATTGTGCAGGACATAATATTGACCACATGAAAGATTCTGAAAAAAAGAATTATTAATCCGTGTGTGATATTTCTTTGTTAATATTATATTTGATAAGTTTTATTTGATAACTTATTAAATTTTGATAAAACATTCTTTCCATGCAAAACAAGGATTAAAAA
>NW_017304395.1:1071180-1076584 GCF_001594115.1 Trachymyrmex septentrionalis | reverse complement strand
CACATGATATATCTAAAAATTAAAAAATATATGATATATATGATCATATTTAGCATGAAAAAAATTAGAAATTTATCTGAAATTATATAATTATAGACTACATTTTGTACTGCAAATATCAGGCAATATGGGACCTTGTTTTGTATAGAAAATTGAAAACTCATGTAGAATTATATAATCATGGATTTTGCTTGGCATAGAAAATACTGATCATTGTACTGATTGTAGTTTTTCAACTTTGCACATGTTACTCATCTCTTGTTTTACTGTTGTTACTCATTACTTAGTATTTTTAATATAAAATAAATGTATCTATAATTATAATTCTATATGGATTTTAATTTTCTAGATCTTTTATATTGTCCAGAGCAAAAATAAAAAATAAGGTCTATTATTGCAGAGTTCTTTAAACTTTTCACGTAAAGCAAAATCCATCCTGAATCATCTCTTGCTTTCTGTACACAGTGCAATAACAATTATGCTATTTTAGCTTTTGTTTGTAACTGTGATTCAAGTCCGACAAACTAAATCTGCACACAATTTATAGAACTGAAAAGTGTACTAGTAAAAATTTATATATTATTGAGCATGAAGATCTACTTTGAAAATAGGATTCTTTCTCTCACATTTATTGATTCATTCTTGTCAGTTTAATTTCTATTTATAATTTCATATTTCATGCACTATTTTTTTTTGTAACATATATTTATATTGCTCTTTTTGGCTTAATAGATTTTCTAATTTTTAAATATATCATCTTTCATACTTAATTAATCTTAATTATCTTTATCTTTCAATCTTAATTAATTTTTGGAGCATTAAGCAGCTATTTTTATTTTCAAAATTTTTGTTTTTACACAAGATATTGAATGTACTTTCACCAAATATTAACAAACTAAAATATTAAATGCAAATTATACATTGAGATTTCAACTGCTCGAATCAAATTATTTTAAGAAATTAATAGCGTTTTCTACTAGGAAAACTAATGTAATATGCAATGAATGCAAATCAATTTACAGGTTTTCAATGTTAATAAATAATTTAATCCTTTTAGATCTGATTTTTCATTATCTGGTTAACTTGTGGTTAGGTTGACCTGATATTTTATTCGATAAACTTCATTTATGATATCATAGATGAAGCTTATTGGATGTGTGTGTGAAACATCAGGTCGAGCTTACCCACAAGTTAATCAGATAATGAAAAACCGGGCCTTAATAATAAATTCTTTGTCATTATGTTAATCTCATAAGCTTAAAAAGATTAAATTCTTTATTAACACAAACTATGTAAACCGACTTACGTTCAATTGCATCAGTGTTACACTAACTTTCCTATTGGAAAACGCTGTAAGAATTTCAAGGAATAAAAAATAATTTAAGGTTAAGTTAAAAAATAATTTAAGATCTATCACTTACTGTTTCTTTCTCAATTTCTTGTTTTAATTCTTGCACAGAGACCGGCGTGTTAAAGCTGCATTTCAAGGATGCTCCCACGATCTTTACATTCAACATTTTTACTTATACAAAATTTGTTTTTGGGACTACAAGTACGAACAACACAGCTTATTCCAATGAATCTTAGTAGAGTGGCCAGAATCGAAAATGGCCGCCGGAAACGATGAGTCTCGCAAGTGGTATAGAGTAGTCGATGAGTTAAGGGAGGGAACATATGCTCCATACGCAAAACGAAAGTTCCCAGAGGGATCGTGAAAGCGAGTACGATTGGGGAGTTTTAAATGTTGAGGTTGTTTGATTTAAGAAATGATAAAAGAAAACGGCATAGCTTAGGAGAAGGATTTTTAAGGAGGGGGAAGATATCATTAGGAGTTACAGATGTACGTGAATAAGACCTGTTAATATATGTAATGAGTTTGTCAGCCTTAGGGAAAGTGAGCAGATATGAGAAAATGATATGATTGCAACTTATTCCAAGATGGGATTGTGCAAGATCGTCAGATTTTTTACGGGTGTCGTCATCGATTGGAGGCGCTCATGTCGCCTAAGGCTGCATTTTCATGCTGACGCTCGATTTGAGGTCGATTATGTATCTTTAAATGAGGTGAAAATTACTAAGTGTTGACCAATAAAATAATCAGTATTCTAGTAAATTCATTCACTTTTATAATTTTCATTTTATTTTAAGATACAGAATCGATTCCAAGGTGAAAATTACAAAAGTGAGCGAATTTACTAGAATACTAATAATTTCATTGGTCAACACCTAGTGAATTTGCTTACTTTTGTAAGTTTTATCTTCTTTGAAGATACAGAATTGACTCCCTGTATCTTGAAATGAGGAGGTCGATTCTGTATCTTTAAAGAAAGTGAAAATTACAAAAGTGAACAAATTTACTAGGTATTGACCAATGAAATGATCAGTATTCTAGTAAATTCGTTCATTTTTATAATTTTCATCTTATTTCAAGATACAGAATCGATCCCTAGAATTGATTCCCTAGTAACCTTTGCTCACTTTTTTTACCTCCTTTCAAAATCTACAATCGATCATGTGATCAAAATTGATAAATACCAAGCATCAATGGTTGCGTTCAGCAGAACGGTTATTTTACAACTGTTGGAAGTTTTCTTTGTGTTTCATTGGGTTATACTTTTAGATCAAGAGAAATGGTCCTATTTCAGCAGATAATCATAAAACGGTTGCAAAACTGTTGTGTTCTGTTAAACGCAGCCAATTTTGATCACGTGATCTGTTTGACGCTAAAAATGAGCGTCAAGCGTGAAAAAGCAGTTTAAAAGTTAAAGGCTGTGATCCGAAATTATTTATCAGCGCTGGCAGCACTGTCAACACTGTTTCTAAAAATCATAGCACGCTGTGGCAGTGCTGTAAGAGAGCAAAGACGTCATTAATTTTGTCGTCATTTCTTGTTGCGGCTGCTACAATTTCATGAGTTGTATTCCAAAATTGATTGCCAACGCTGTAGGTATATCGTCATAAAAATATGCTACCAACAGCGTTCCAATTTTAATAAGCATGCAATTCGTGCAAATACGCATTATTTAAGTATACTTAAATTTATTATGTCAACATAATAAATTAAAATATTATTTAAGTATCAATTAAACATATATTTAAATATCATCTTTTTTTGAAGCACTTAAAATTTATTAAGAATTTTGTGATCTATTTATAGATTACTGCGAACTATTTTGATTAATTAATCATATTATATATATAAGTACATATATATAATCACTATGAAAAAATCACTTACACCTTCCACTTAATACCATTATTCATATACAAAAGTTTTTCGTAATTTAGATTTATGCAAAGAACAACTTACGATAATATCAAAATGACATTAAATTGAATAACTGATAAAAAAATGACTTTTAGTAAACATTTGGGAGCCATTTTAACATCATGATGATTTTTTGTTTTGTAAAATGTATTTTTTAATTTATTGCATATAATAACTTTTTTTTAGAGACATTTCTATTAAAACATCTTATATGATATATTACAGAATCTTTTCAGAATTGTTACATGTGAGATGTGAAAGGTTGAAACATTTCTGAAAATTTTCCGCAACAATTGGTGCTGTATGGGTTGTTTTTGAATTATATTTTGTAAGCCGAAACTAAAACTTTGGAAACATAAATGCAAACTAGAAAATATCTTTTAGTAGATGATATAGTAGGTTTTTTGAAATGTTTGAAATTTTATATTAAAGAAGATTTCACCTGAATTGAACCGAGAATTGGATGATATTAAAAATTTTTTTTTTTTACGTAAGTCTCGTCAATTTTTTTTTAAATTTGCAATGCATATTATATATTTGTATTCATTTATAATTTTTTTATTAAAAAAATTAATTTTTTACTAAGATTGTTAATATGAAGTATGCTCCGCCGCCGGAAAATTTTGTAAAAATCGGTAAGTGATATCTTGTCTTTATTTTATCTGATAAAAAACTAAAAGTATATTATAAGAATTTTTTCTACGGGATGAACCTCTCGATAAAAAAATTCTAAAAATTGCCGAAGTTAGCTTAGCGAACACAAAACACAAATTTTTTTTACTTTTCTTTATCTGTGGAAGTGTTTAAAAAAATGTTTAAAATTAAAAAAGTCAGCAGCCTTACAAATTGACTACCAGCAGAAATTTATTAACGAAATCTCTCGAATCCGATTGGATAATTAGTTCTCGAGGTCAAAGTGTTTACTGACTTTGAAAACGTCGTTTCGAGACAAACGCGTTTAAAGTCATCCGGTTTTCTTAGGGGGAAAACTTAGGAAGAAGGTTGAAAAAAAATTGAATTTTTTTTTCATAAATCAATAGTCTGTAATATATAGAACAAAATGTCAAAGCTATAGAACTGAATTCGAAAATTTAAGACAGCTATTAGTGACGACGACGTGTTGTGCGACCCGCAGGTATGCGTCGCCCTTATCAGATCCTTTCCTCGAAAAGAACAACAGGCGGCTTTGTTACTACATTTTGAGGAAGAAGAAGGATTGATGTACGGACCTGGCAGATTAGCATAAAACAGCTGTAAATTTCCAAAAAATATTATTTTCTCTATCAAAAAATTACGTGTTTTTCTCGAACCGATAATTTTTGAGCAGCGTGGAATGTAGCTCAAACAATTTTTAAACAACGAACTTCTTCTTGTGTACACATATTCTATAGCCTCTCTCTTCTTCACAGCATGAATCTATTTTTACATACAGTGAGTACAAAAAGTATTCGTACAGAGGAAATATTTTTTAAAAAAAACTTTATTTAAAAAAAATAAATATTCAGCGAGAAATGAAGTGATATCGAATCGATATAAATTCGATGATTTTAACATCAATTTGATGACGTTGATTAGACGTTTAATTAACGTTTAATTAACATTTCTTGTTGGATAATTAACAATTTATTCATAAAGAATAAAAGACTGTATGTTTTTTAAAATTATATATACCAAAATGATGTGTATTAATTATACAAAATATATTATCCGAAAAATAAACAAAAATTAAAAATTGTATTGTTTGAATGGTCAAAAAGTATTCATACAGACGAGAGATTTAACTTCTAGAATCAGGAATACATGCTAAGCTCGTTTGTTTATATTAGAATGTATTCATTGTATAAAATTGTTAATTAATGTTTATTTTCTACAAATAAGGCTTTTTTTATAACAAATTTCTTTGTACAAATACTTTTTGCTCTCACTGTAAATGTTTTTGAAATAAACAATTGTTTTTTTTTTAGTACTTTTTGTTTTAAAACGCAACTTTTTTTTGGAATGTTAATATTTTTTTAGTTTAGCCTTTTTTAATTTAAAAATAGGTTCATGTTGAGCGTATATTCATTAACTAATATTATTATTTTGAATTTTTCATTTCAGGTAAAAACAGCAGTTCCTACATTCCACGGCGCGAAA
>NW_017304395.1:1048147-1071080 GCF_001594115.1 Trachymyrmex septentrionalis | reverse complement strand
TTATAAAAATAAAATTTTTTTAAATCTACAATTAAATAATAAAGTATACTAAAAGTTTCAAAAAGATTGATTCAATATATTCTTCACAATAAATTCTCAAAAATTAATATACGAAATCAAATAAAACGAGCATCTGGCTATTTTGCATATCTGCTTTCAATGGAAAGGCTTAGGAAGAGGAGGAGGGCTTTCTAGACTCGTTTGTGCCTGTTTGGTAGGCCAAAACAGCCAGGAATTATTTTCTACCTGTCTGCGCGGTGACTGCTTTAAGTAAGTCTTGTAACTTTGTCAGTTTTGCGAATAATATTTGAACAGAATATTCTTGAAATATAAATTAAAAAAAAATCAATTTTTCAATTCAAGCGATACTTCTTCAATTTTTTCGTAAGATAAGCAAAAATAAGAGCCTGACAGAATAAAAGAAACAGGCAAAAAGAGAGAAAAAATATAAATAAAATAGTTTTAGAGAACTATGAACATGTAAAACAATAATATATATATTCACTATCACTTAAAACTTAAACTGTGCAATTTGCAAAAAAAAATTTATTTTCGCATTTGTAAAATTTATTTTTACAAATTTTACAAATTTTAGCTAATTTCATACAAAAACAAATTGCAAATATGTATTATGGAATTTCACATCTTTAATTACAAACAAATCATATTTTTATCAATATTAATTAAATGCAATTTCCGAGAAATAAGAGGATGTCTCTTTAGGAAACCTATGTCAGTACTGGCAACTTTCTTCTACATATATAAAAAAATACATGTATGTGTAAAATATATATACATAATGTGTGTGTGTGTGTGTGTGTGTTTTGTGTGCGTGTACCCGCGTGTTAGGATGATCTTTATTTTTTTCTGTAGCACTCTTCAGAATAGTTTCAATCTGCAAAAAAATAATCCCTACTAAATTTCAGCTCGATCAGACAACGGGAATGCTTAGTTCGTTATTGTAATAAGTTTAAAAAAAATTGATGAAATCGCTCCTATAATTAAGCAAATATTTAATCACGCATCTTCCATTTTTCATCCACGCATCATTAAAAATAAGAGTAAGGATTAAGGATAAATTCTGAAATAGAAAATTTCCAGTTGATTAAGACACAATTCCTTCGTTTGTAACATTTTTTTCTTCTTTATTTAACGTCTTTATTGTTGGGGAGAAAAAGCTGCGTCGATTGGTTTTCATCGTTACAGCTATATTTCAACGAAACATTAATCGAACGAGTGACTAGGTGACGAGAAGCGCGATCCTCGTCCTGATACTTTCTATTATTTACAAAAAGACGGAGAAAGAGAACAGAAACGGCTTGTCATACACTGTACAATCGAGGCTTTGTTTTAAAATTTACTGCTGAAAATGTATAGTATGTAACGTAAACTATAGATTTTCAGTGCTAATAGTGAATTTTGGAACACAGCCTACTAGGTCTACGATGTTCATGAAAATACTTTGTAACACGCGACCGATTTTCCTTTTCTTTTATTCTACACGAAGCAACTGAACCATACAATTAGTTATGTAAACAAAAAGGTATGATTCTACACAGAAATTTGATCGCTGAGTGTAAAGCGCACCGGAAACCATTAATGCATTTAATACATTACCGCAGGCATAGTGTTGCAACTAATTTGTGTCATATGACCTACGGCTACGCCCCAGTACCCTAATTCTGTAACTCTTAACGACAGTTTGATATTATTATGTTATCATTACGTAGGATTTTTTAATGTATAATCTTTACATGACAATATAACGGTTGGTATCAAAACTGTCGTTACGAATTACAGAATCGGAGTACTGAATTCGTTTTCGAATACAATAATAAAATTAATATTTTATTTAAATTTGAATATTTTACGCACACAATTTCACAATAACACGTCATCATGTAATGAATATTTGCTTTAATTTGATATTAATAACTGATAACACCAGAATTGGAATCAATATATTGTACATTTTCTATTTGAATTGACATGCATAAGTGAAAAATTTAATTACCTGTTTGCGTTTCGCACAAACAGTCGAATTTTATCCTTTTAAGATATCATCTTTGCTTCAATATGCTTGACAAATTGGTCATTAGATTATCATAAAATTACTTACATAACAATACATCAAAGTAATATTTCGTCATATAAAAAATTGACTTTTTGTTTTTTTCCGAATGATATTCAATATGATATTCAAAGAATTGAAACTGCGAGTCAATAAAACATTTCGTTAAATCTGTTGCAAGAAATATTGCCGGTTACGCTCTTAAAAATAACTCTAAAAATCGACGGATTACCCGTTATTCTATTTACATTCTACAATACTATATTGAGGATTACGATCCTCTAGATTTTCGGTCACTCGTGAAGTACTGCCAATTTTCGTATTCATACGAGAAAATAAATATCTAATATCTATGCCAGTGGAAATTACCCGACATAATTTTTGGAAAATAATAAAAATACTAAACATATAATTTATTATATATAAAATAATGAAAAATAATTAAAATAACCAAATGATCATTGTTAAATGCGAAATTGTTCCTTAAATAAAATTGTATAAGTAATTTCTAAATTCATTCACTTCATAAACAATTTCTATACCAATAGAAACAATTAATTAATCACAATTCTTATTTGTCTTTGGTAAAAATAAAATTTCGTGCTTAAATATATCTAAAGTTTAATAATTTTAACCAAATCTGCAGACTTTCTCCAATGACCGAATGTCATCTCCGTCGATTTCTTTAACTAATCTTCTTAAACTAATTAATCACTGACGCGAGAAGCTCCTTTCATGGCATCACTATGCCACTTAACTCTTTGACTGATAATTAATCCAAGTACAATCAATATGTTTATAAATAAAATTATTAGATTGAACAATTCTTATTATTTGTCAATAAAAGATACTAAATTTATTTCAATAATTCTCAAGAATAATTCATAATTTAAAAATTTTTTAATGTATTAAATATTATCACATAATTAAATACATAAATATTATTGAGTTCAATATAGAAATAATTGTTTATCATAAGTAGCTTTCAAAATTTTCTTTAAGAATGCGATAACATTCAAACAGTCATAATACTTTATAATACTTTATTCGTCGAATAAGTATTAAATAGCAGTCAAAGGGTCAACGCAAGCGCACAAGTGAAATATCACGTCAGCGTTACAATAAAGCGGACTCAATATGAGCCGTCGTAATAGTTGAATAATTTTAAATTGATCTATTTTATTATTTCGAGGCGCCGCATTCCGTTCTGACGGCGGGAGGCTCTTCAGATTCTCGAATCCTAGAACCTCCTTTAGACCCCTGAGGATTTTTAGGAACACGAAAGCCCATTCGTTGATTAAATCATAAATCCCGCGGACTTTTGTCCAGAGAGATCGCTACATTTTATTTACACAGTTTGACGTCGGCGGCCTCGAAACCAACTACGGGAGCGAGATAGCGGAAGCGATCGACTTTATTCGTACAAGATGAATCGGGAGATGTCTAAGAAAAAAATTCACGTATGCGTGTAAAGACAAAGTGGATCAAGCTTGTTTCATCCGTGAAGTACACTTTAAATACAAAATCATTATTCAAGGACTTTTTAAAATTATAATTTATCTAATCTATTTTAGCTTTGAACGATGCTTTATATACCTATATTGGATAAAGTATGGACTATTGTCAGTTTCGTTGTGCTGCTGAAAAGCGTGATACAATGCACGATGCAGCTGCAAGTCTTCTCATTCAGTATACAACTAGTTTGTACTTTAGTAGAAAAATACGTTGATTTTCTTTTTTAACAAATAATAATTTAGTTTTATAGTTAAATTTCTCCTTTGAGATTGCGATTTCAAATTCGCCGAAGCTGTAAAAATTGAAATTTGATCATGATTAACTAAAGGTAAAGAATCGTATTTTTGCGGAATCCCGAAAATTGGCCGAACGATCGATCGCATACCGCTTGTATCTTCCATAAGTCCAGTCGACGCACTAATGCTAATTAATTATTCGAAATACGACGATTTGTCGGCTTTTAATTGCGCAGAAGCTACGAGGTAACTTGCTTTGTCGCACCCATGTTCGTACCAATCGCGGTTTCTTTGCGGTATCAGTCTCATGAGAAGGCGCTTGTGGAATAAAAGAAGGCACTTCGTTGCATCCTCTTCAGGCACACTTTTTGATATGTCGACTATTGGCCAGATCAGTTCCTGTATTTATGCCTATTCCTTCCCCGAAATTTCTTCTATCTCTTTATATTTCGGTCTTTTTATACGCTTCCCAAACTTTTTTTCATCTTTATGCCCGCTCCTTTTATGTTTCCATCATTCAGTTTTGTTAAATCTCTTTACGTCTTCCCTAATTCCTCTTTTCATTTCAATCTCTTCCACGTTTCTCCTTGATTTCTTGACTAGAGCCTCTTCTTGCTTTTACCAATACTCATCGTGTTTTTATTGATAATTTTCAGATTCCTCTTCGGGGTTTTCAGGCTTTCGGACAGACTTTTGGCCGTCAATAGACGTAAATAGTTTTCAACTGATCCTTCAGCTCGGGGGGAATGGCACAGGTATCTGTCTCTGCTTTACGCTTCACTAATCGACGCCAGCGTCCACCAAGGTTCTTGCGGAAGCCCTTCGCAAATCCAGGCCGGTCCGACGGCAAAGCGTGTACGAGGGTATCCTGTAAAATCAGAGAGACTATTTTATACATTCACCATTAAAATATAAAAAATAACCCTGACGGAAAAAATTTTTTTACAAAAAAGTACAGAAAAACTACATAGATTGAGACAAGATCTTAGAAATTCTTAATTTTTCGTAGATGTTCGTAGTGGGACGTAGAGTGACGTTGTTTGATGTCGAAGGATTTCTAGATTTTTTAGAAAAACAAGCTGCTCTATATCTTACTATAAATATATATGAAAAACTAATAATTTCTAAGATTTTATCTCAATCTACGTAATTTTTCGTAAATTTTTTCCGCCAGGGAAATCAATGAGTATATTATGTCGTATTATTTACATTGTGCAAAAGTATTGTTACAAAGGTATGTCGTTATTTATATTGTAGGCAAAATCTATAAAAATAAACGTGATAAAATAACGAGTTGGAAAACAATATCGTTGTTAAAATCTCAAGTATTTTAACTAGATATTGTACTTTTGCGCCAATTTTGAAGTTTTCATACCGAATATGACACGTTGAATCAGATTCTATCCAAGCAAAGTACTTCATTTCGAAGTTGACCAAAAATAGTGGAATTAGAGATTTATTCGCATTTCTGAAACGCGATTTGCTTATAATTTTTTTGCGATTGTTCTAATGGCTTATACATATTAAATGATATTTTATTTACAAAGGTCGTAAAAGTTTTGCCGCTTAAGGCAAATTTGCATTATTGGTTAGAATCGCGACGACTCCAACGTCCTGCCAATCTCGCAGACGGAATGGTATTTCGTGAACCTCGACAACTACACCCTATTCGGGACCAGGCTGGTAAACGGCGGTAGATAGACGCCCACCGGCGATGCTAAATTTAGTGCCAGACCGGAGAAGCAAGCTGCACCCATTTCGCCGATGTATTTATACATACATTCTGCGGCTTTATTATATCTCACGTGGTAATTTTATCGCTAAACTATAGTCAAATGTTAATCTATGTCGTCGTTACATTATAAAAATTGTTCATTCGTCGTTATTACATTTATTATTAATTAAACGTGAATACACACAACACTTTTCATTTTATATTCGATATATCATGTTAATAGAATAGAAGTACATTTCTTCATTCAATGGCGATTAGAGAAACTAAAAATGTTACGCGATCGATTCGAACTTATCGAATAATCAGCGTAAAATTATTGAAAGCGACGATTATTTCAAGCGTTCTATCTAAAGCCGTCTTCTAATTATATCCTTCTGAATAAAAAGTTAATTTTTCTAATTGTATCAATTCACGAGCTTCCCCCTCGCAAGATCGATAAATTATGACGCGACCTAATTATGATGAGGACAAGCTTCTTGATAAAACAAAAATCTTCAATGTTCTGTCATACTTTTACATATGTAACGTTGACGAGGTCAAATGAATTATAAAAAAAAAACAATATTATTGCATTCGTCGCGATCGAATCGACGGTTACTTCACGTTAGGTTGAGTGGTAAAAGGCGCATCGCGACTACAACCAATCAGCGATTGCCGTTTGAACGGCGGGAATAATCGATCGTCTGCAAAGTAGCGTGAAACCGCGATGGCCGCGGGTCACTGTCCCGACTATCGATTGATGGGCTTCTTATTTTTTCCGAGTCTTACGGAGGGTGTATAAAAAAAGATAAATCAAACAGCTGAGATTCTAGTTTATCGATTCCTTTTTGAGTAGTTTTTTTCGCTCAAACTTATAGAATTGTAAAAACATGATAGCAGTATTTCGAATTTAATGTTAACAAAAGGTATTTCAATTCTATAAAAAAACTGCGTGATTTTAGAGAAAATTAAGATTTTCGTTTGTTTAGATATGTTAAAAAATGTTGAATAAGTCTCTTTCAATTAATTTCAAGGTAAAAAGTTTACCCTGTAATTCAAAGTATAATAAAGTGTTTAATATGCGGAGGATTAAAGTTATGAGCCGATATGTCATCACTGAGGAGGAAAAAGGGAAAACGAGTCGTAAGGTTTACGTAGAACTGTCGTTCTTTTCTCTTCTTGAGGAAAATTACCCCTACAGAATAGCGGCTGCGTCTACCGCTTTCTACATCGAGAATCTTTTTTTCGGGTGCTCAGGCCGATATACCGAGCGTCCTCGAGTCGTTGGACAACGTAGCAGGGGTAAACCAGTAAAATCTAGTCATACTGGCTCCACCGGTTAGTCGGTTAACCATTGCGATGGTTAGATCGACTAACAGATCGCGAGGAGCGATTAAGAATAAACTTTATGCCATTGACTTTAGCTAATTGCACTTTACGGGGCAAGGTGACTCGGAAAAATATTTGGATAAATTCTTTTCCGTATTACTGTCATCACGGACAGATATATGAAAGATCTGATTGAAATAGTTTAGTGTAACATTTTAATTACACTTTTGTAAATCTCTCAAATACAATCGATTCTGCTACAATTGTGTCAAAATTGAAATCGATATTATTTTATTGTTACAAATAAATGTATACTAGGCATCTTTATGTGCTTAGTTTATATTTAGTTTGTATAAAATTTGAATTCAAAAGATTTTGGCCAGGATGAAGAATAAGGAACTGCAAGAATTAATTTCGCATCCCTCTATAGGCGACTAATTGCTTAAAAACAAACTAGCGCTTTCAGTCATTCATTTTATTATTTAATAAAGATAAAAAATTGGGAAAAAGATTGTCGCGATATTCAAATCTTTTCGAATGACTGAAAGCTCAGTTCTTTCAATACTAAAGCAGAAGCAAAAGTTGAGAACCGTCAAGTGCCGATGTAAAATACAAAATGTACGTACAAGGTGTATACCAACCTGATCGTTGTACAACGTGTACTGCGCCGGCGGCATGTGGGGGGGAGGGTACGGGGGCGGGAATTGCCACGCGAACGGATCAACTGGATTGGCGGACGGCGTCACCGTCGTCGCGAATACATGCTCGTCGCAAACGCTGTTGCCGAGGTCGGTCGACATGGTGGTCGTGGACATCTGCGTGCAGCAACCGTCTGGTGCCCCGAGCGTCGCCGGTGCCCCGAGCGTCGCAAGCGACGTCGCTGTCTGTACCACCGCTTCGGGGTGCACCGCGTCCACGCTTGAGTGATGGTCCTCGCGCTTTCGCAGCTTGCTGCGAACAAGGCGAATCGCAATCATAGTTCCGTTGCTCCCAACCATCTTCCTGCACTTTTGGTACAGCCTCGCGAGCTTGCTTGTCCTCGCGACCGCGTTCCTGGAACCCGGCAGCTCGTTGGAATTCTTTGAGCTCTCCAGGGTACACGAGTTCCCGAAGCTCGGAGAACCGAAAGTCTAACAAAATTTCGAAATCGGTTCCGCAAGATCGCGATTCATCCAGAATTTATGCGGATTTCTATCCGAGAGATCCAGCTAGGTTTCGAAAACAACAGCTTTTGATTCTTTCGAACTCTGAAATTCTTAGAACTCCAAAGTTACGCAAGCCGACACGGTTCTGTGGAGTGCGGCGACACACGTTCCATTCGAATTGTCAAGGATTCCGAGTTGTCGGATTTCCTTCGAGCGACTTGGGAATTTTTAAATATGAGGAAAAAAAAATGGACATAGATTCTTTCCTCTTTCAGTCTATATCTCTTTCTCTCTTGCGCGCTTTTTATTACACGGCGCGTGGAGCCGTTGTCAAATCAGCTGTCTCTCTTCGCATCCGAGAGACGATTTCTCTCTGTGTTTCTCTTTATTTTCCTTAACGTGGTCGTTACCCATCAGTTGACTCGGAGTTTTTAAACCGATACTCTTGTATTCATGCGTCTTTGCAGCGGAGATAAATGCGGACGAAGTCTGTCTGTCTGTTTGTCTGTCTCTCTCTCTCTCTCTCTCTCTCTCTCTCTTTCTCTCTCGCTCTCTTTCACCAACGCTTCTCTTGTTCTTCCCGTTAGAGTTTTAAGAATACATCGACCTTCTTTCTAGGTTACTCTCCGTCTCCATCGCACACACAATCCCTATTTCCACCTTGCTCTGTCAAACGACTTTACTAACGCACTTCCAATGCCCTCTCTCTCTTTATCGACTTGTGCTTCACTCGCAGCTAAGGATATCACCATTTACACTTGTGCGATATTCGCACTGACTAGCTTCGTGAATCCTTGGCACCCGATATCGAAAGGACTTTTTTCCATATCTCTTTTTATATCTCCTATTACGCGCACGTGGACGAGAATTCGAACGAAGGAAGGCGCACAGTATCGTATCTCACTGCTGAAAGGCCGCAGCCGATATAACTCCTCTACAACTACCTCCGTCCGTTCATCGTTCGCAAACTAGCGCGCATCTGAATCGGCGAACGATGTGTGACCGTCTCTTATACCGCTCTGTGACGTCACGAACGAGGACGGCTGCGATTGGCACGCGTCGCGCACGACGACCAATAGGCACCGCGGCGAAATTCAAACGGTATACGGCGCCCGCCTGCTCGCCGCGCCACCACAACTCGCGCTCATCGTCACAGTTGTCGCGCCGGAAGGCCGACCAGGCGGACTTACGTCTATATATCATGTAATCGTGACATGTAACCGACGACGACGACGCGACGCGACAGCGGCGACCGTTGGCGACCGTGGCCTCTCGTTTCGTTTCATCGTTTCTAACACGTTTCTTTCTTTTTTTTTTTCTTTATTCAGTGTTTCTCTTATACCTACGTTACCGCGATGTATTGCGATGATTAACAGAAACTCATTTAGCATATAATCGTCCTGAGTTCTGAGTATTCTAAGGGGAATTTACTACGCGTTTGATACAGGCCGTCTTTTTTCATGACAGTTCTCGCGATATATTTGACGCGTATACATATATTATACAGTCTGTTAACTTTATATTTTAAAATTTGCGATATATCAACATGATTTTTAATTGTGCGATCATCGATGCGATTTGTAAATTAGAATAGCATTTTATTTATTAAATATTTCCACGAATTAATTTAACGCCTTATTTTCAAATGAAATGAATTAAAATTGGATTTTAAATTATAAAGATCAAATTATAATAATATTACTTTTAAAGTAAAATTTTATCGTACTAATTTCATATGTTACACATTTATTATTTTATACAGTTAAATGAAAAAAAGTTAGTAAAATGAAAAAAAATGTATAAATTTTTTAATTTAAATGCATAATTAAATTAATTTTAATTGAAATATATTACAATTCACCCACATTCAATAAATTTAATATCAAGTAAAAAAAATAAAAAAAATAATTAAAATAATAAAAGAAAATGAAAGCCTTATAAACGAGAAAATTAAGGATGTATATTCAATATATAATTTAGTAATACAGTTCTCCCCCCCTCCCCCAAAAATGTTTCATGCATTATATAAATATGTATAAATATATTTTAATTATTTTTAATTATTCAATTATTTTTAATGTTTTTACATTACTATTATTATTTCTATTACACTAAAATGTAATTTTACAAAAGAAAGAAGGATATATAAACATGTATAGACATATTTTATAAAATTATGTATGTTTATGAATATTTATGTATGTTTACACATATTTATACATATTCATGCATGACAAATTTTTTACAGAAATGAAACGTTTCGACTTACTTAGTCATCAGCCATCATATATATTAGTTTATATTCAACATCTCGAAGAAAATATATGAGTCAAGTTGATTTAAAATCGAAAACACATCGCAATTATACAAACTATAATTATCTGTTTATATTTGTTACAAACATATTTGTTACAAATGCATATCATGTGATTGTTATGTCGAAAGTTAGTTATCATGTGATAATTGGAATCAATGTAGTAAAATTTTTTCTGTCAAATAATGTCGATGTCGTAGAGAAATAGATAAGTAATTATTATTAATAATGTGTAAAAGATTTATCTTGAAACTCTGACATGTTGGCGATACAAAATATGAGAGAATTGTTAAACGACATGTCGAGAATTATTAAATTAATAAATAAAATTGATTCGTAATCGATCGAAAGATATTGAATTTTATTAATTCAGATAGAACGAAATCAAATCGAATAAAACTGCATTAAATTTAAACAAATAAGAGACAAAAACAATTACAGAGAGAGAGAGAGAGAGAGAGAGAGAGAGAGAGAAGGGGGGGAGAGGGAGGGGGAAGGATTTCGTCCTGAATCGTGAAAAGTTTATTAGACCGCGATAGAAAATAATAATGTAGAGACTGCTGTCCGCGATTATGCAACAGTGACTGTGAGGACGACTTTAATTATTACTTCTATAATATAGAGCTCGTCTATGTTACACGTGCAACATTTATCCTAACCTAACAATAATATCAAGGTCCTTATCTGTAAATCATAAGCAATTGTTTAAGCCTTTATTATCAGAATTTCTTGAGTCAAGTTATGTTGGATAGAACAGGATAAAAAAGAAAAAAACGAAATTTAAAAAACGACTTAATGCGTTGAACTCATGCATGAAATTTGATTCAATTGAATTAAACGAAAATAAAATGAATATAAAGGTAATATAAGAAAAAGACTCAAATAATTTATAAAATTAAAATAATGAATATAAAACTACGAGCCAAGCAAGCTCTGATACTATATTATTAAAAAACAAACAAAAAGTTTAAAACATACATTTCGATCTCAATCGAGTCATTCTCAGTGTTAAAACAATAATGCAATTTAAAATTTGAATGGAATTAACTAATCATCGTAATTATAAGAACAATAAATTACAAAAACATATTAACTGAATTCATCGCTATAAATGTGAAATAAATTTCAAATACATTATTAAATCGTATGAACATAAAGAATTAAGTCCACTTGAGACGATCCATTTATTCGCATCTCTCTCAGAATGTAAAATAATATTTTATTTATAATTTTACGTGCGATAAAATATAAAGAACAACTGAATAATAAAGTATTGAATCGGAATAAAAGTTTGTAGAACTACAAACTTCAAAATTTAAGCAGCTACAACTTTTTTTTAAAAACGAAATTTAAAAAAGGGTTTTAAAATTTCTATTTTTGAAAGGTCCAACATCTTTTGAGTTTCTTTGAGTTTTGTAATTTTTATATAAGAAAAATTTCTGGACAAAATGGAAAATTTTCTTCTTATTTTGTAGGCCTGTCACTTGGCTAAAAAACTTGCAAACATTTTCAATTATCCTACTGCAAAGCTTAATGTTCCCTACAAAATCGTTTATTAAAAATGTTCCTAAAATTTTTTGTTAAATCGCGGATTAAATAAAAGGAGCGTTTTGATTTTTATTGCTTATAATTGTGTTAAAAATTATCGTATTGAAATTTAAAAAACAGATTCTTAAAGTTAAAATTTTATTTTATCAAATGATATAACTGCCAAATATTTTTTATTTTTGTTTCGATTCAATATATAAAGTATACATGTATTAAAATATACACATACGTAATAAGCAACAAAGTTATAAATAAAAATCATAAATTTTGTCGAATAAAGTCAGATGCAAATGAATGTCTAAAATAAGCTTAAAAGAAGACAAAAAAGGAGATTTGATTCTTAACCTTTAAAGATAAAACCGGATTAAATAAAACAGATAAGAAACCCGAAGAAGATCTATTAGATATATGTACAGAGTAACAGAATGTAACTGAAATAAGGTAACAAATTTTGGATTGAGTTCCCACATCAAACATGGAAAGAAGTTCATATTTCATGTTTTACGTATATATTTCATGTATTACGATCCGACGTGTCCAGTGATGGGAGACACTTCAACCGTTTATTACAATTAAAAATTGAAAATAAATAATATTAAATAATAATAAATATTACTTTTTTATTTCCTCCTTAATAAACATGTTAAGCTATATCTCACAATCAGTAATAGTAGATTTGCGGGCATACGTTCATATGAACTTTTCTTTATGGTATGTGGAGCTCAGCTCCGAAGTTTGTTTATATCTTTATTAATATCTATATACGTATAATCTTGGCAGTTCTTTACTTATTTTGAAATCTATTCTCGTACATGACAGCGCCGATAAGAGATCTTGATTCTTAGAGCAAGCTTACTCAAAACGATTTTTCAAGATGTAGATTTGAGTATCTAATATATATAATAGATACTCAAATCCACATCTTGAAAATATATATATATATATAGATATAAAATTGATTGATCGACATCTATCATACACACACACACACACACACACACATACACAGGTGCGATAAAACAGATGAATCATGTGATCGGATTTAGCACAAACAATGATATCACAGAAAGAAAAATATTGAACCTCTCGTTGTGAAAAAAATCTAGATTTCTTGAAAGAATATTTTGTTGTTGGTGTTGTTACTTTTGCTTTATAGCGGCAGACATCATATTTATAAGTGCGACAGATCATAGATCATTCAATTCATGAATTGTCGAAATGCATGAAGAGAATCTATCAAATGTATTATATAATAGAGTATATCAAAATAGCGAAACTGACAAGAAGAAACTGCGATATGAAATCAGATATCATTTACCATTATTAATGTTGTAAGAGAGAGGAAAAATTCAGAAAAGAACCCAGGAAAAACCGAGCATGAAAAAACGTTCTTTCCTACGCCTTGAGGAAAAGAAACCATAACAGGAAATTGCTTTATTCGATGTTGCAAAAAGCATTGCAAGAATTATTTTATTTGATGTTGCATTGCTTCATTTACAATTTATATTATATCTACAATATAGATTGCCTTATCTAAAGTAAATGAAATTGAATTAAAAGTTTATGTACTGTGATTCTAGTTATTAATTTCTTACCTTGCATATTTTCACCTTCATAAAAATGTTTATTATTATTTTAATCTTATATCTCTTTTTAACTGCTTTTAAATGCTTAATGTATTTTGTTTTTATGCTTAGCTTTAAAAATGCTAAAAAATTTTAGTAATGGTATTTTGATATTTCTATAAATTACTTATAATTTTGTTATTTTGTAATTAAATGTCTTTTAAAAAAATTATAATACAGAAGGGGTTTTATATTTTGTGCTGTAAAACAGATTAGGGCAAAATAAATGGAATATTATAACAAAATATTTTTTCTCCGGTTTTTTCCTAGGAAAATCCTGGGAAGATAGATTCTTTTTCGGCGATTTAAATTTTCTGAATTTTCTGGGAAGATAGTAACACTAAACATTATTATTTGCCTAAATTATAACAATATAAATATTAACAGATTTTTTAATTTTATATTTTCGTGTTATTTATTTAGTTGTTCAACTTATTTTTCCAATGATAAATGTAACTCTTATGTTAATCTTTATTTTAAAATAAGAGAAAAACGTCCTTTGCGTATGTGAAAATTCTCATTAAAATACGTCCTCGAGCTTTTAACGTCGGTGAGAATAGAAGCGTCTCGAGTTTCAGGCAATTGTCCAAGACATACGATTAAGTGTAAAAAAATCGATAAAATAAAAAAAGAGAAACCATTATTAGCGATTTAACTTTTTTTTTAATTTTTGTAAATTTAATGTATAATTGTTTACATAATTTCAATTTGATCAAGAGAAAGTAAATATATGTGATAAAATACATGCTGCATCTCAATATAATTTTATAATAAAAAATTCCTTTTAACATTCTGGGAACCCACCTTTTTTTCGTAACTTTTTCAGAGTTGAGTAAGTTAACTTTTTTTTTAACTAAGTAAAATTAAATTAAATTAACAGCCTTAAAATTTAACTTAGTTAAAATATTTTACATTTATTATTTGATTCACAGAGAAAATTTTTAACAAATTTATTTTTCGCGAAACTATAGATAGTAGAACTTTTTCGTCTGAATTTCTCACGATAATGTTTATGTTTTTGAACAGCACATGTTGATTATTTAAAAGTTGTTTATGCTCTCAGGGAGCAATCATGATTGTATAGTGTAATTATAAGCACTTTACTGCAAAGAGAGATATTGTTTGCTATCGTTTTCCGTAAATTTAAAAATTGAAACTGACGAAATAGCCCCGCTCTACTCTATTGAATGTATTCCATTTCACGCATGATGCGCATAATGCATCGTTTATTCTTGTTTAACATTTGGTAAATAACAAGGATAAATGATGCATCTTGCTCATCATGTGTGAAACGGAATGCACCCAATAAAGTAGAGCGAGGCTACTCCATCAGTTTCAATTTTAAAATAATAAGTTTATAGAAAACGATAGCAAACAATATCTCTCTTTGCAGTGACATGCTTATTATAATTACACTATATAATCATGATTATTTCCTGAAAGCATAAGCACAATCTTTAAATAATCAACATGTGCTGTTCAGAAACGGAGGGCAGCCTATATTTAAATATCAGAATTATGTTTTTTTTAAACTTTCGTTCTTTTGATTATATCTTAAAAAAATTAGAAATAGGAAAAAGCTGTGAATCGATGCAAAATGTTATTAAAAATTTTATCATAAAGTTCATTGAATAAACTATATTTTACTTATCGTGACTGTCGTTTTCAAAAATAATTTATTTAAAAAAAAGTGCATTTAAATCTTGGGATACAAATTTTGTAATTTTTATAATTTGCTTACAATTATATTGTATATATATTAGTCTATACTAACTTCGTCTTTGTGATTTTAGATTAGTGCAAAATAGAAACAATTTTTTATTAAACAATTTTTTTTTAATTAAATATTTAATTTCTTAAAATACTTCAATTGAGATAAAATTCTTTTTTAAGAAGAGAGTCGTCTGAGGAAAAGCGTACAATGTCGTTCTGATATAGCAGACAAGAGAGCGTCTCGACGGTGTCTCGTGATGACGATGTTCTGGGAAAGAATATCCGAAAGGAAAATGCGAACTTCACGATCGTTACCTTTACCTCTATTTCCGTTCGGCACACGCCACACACACACGCGCGCGCGCGCGCACGCACGCACGCCCGCACGACGCACGCCCGCACGCACGCACGCACGCATACAGGGTCACGAAAGTTTTTCCCAATCGCTTTTGTGTAGATAAAGTGGACTAAACTGAGTTGAAAAGTCCTTTACTATTTTTGCATTAGTTAACAAGATATTAATTGCCAAAAATTACTGAAAATTGGTCTTCAATAATTTTTTACTCAAATACTATCAATTTTACAGAAAAATTGCAAGAGACAAAAATTGTTTATTTTCTTCTCATAGAGCTCTAAGAATTTTTTCAGAATTTTTTAATACCGTATTTTTTCATGTTGATAAACGTAAGAAAATGCAATACTAAAAAGTTGATAAAAAATTCCGAAAAAATTCTTAGAGTTCTATGAGAATAAAACAAATGATTTTTGTCTTTTGTAATTTTTCTGTAAAGTTGATAGTATTTTAGTAAAAAATTATTCAAGACCAATTTGGCAATTTTTAGTAATTAATATCTTGTTAATTTTGCGAAAGTTGCAAAATGATAGAGGACTTATCGACTCAGTTTAGTCCGCTCTATCTACATAAAAACGATTGGCAAAAACTTTCAGGACACCTTGTGTATGTATGTGTGTATGTACACACACACACACACACACACACACACACACACACACACACACACACACACACACACACACACACACACACACACACACACACACACACACACGTGCTGTTTTCTACATATCCTGATGAGCTAATGCCACGCGATGCAGAACAGGTGGATAAACGGTTGCTCTCCGACGTCGAATTCTTGTTTTTTTATTTCGATTCTTCGTATTTACCTTCTTTCTTAATATATAATATTTATTTTTGTGTACGTGTTTTTTATATTACCACAAGAAAACGCATCTATTCATTATTTTAAGAACTGTAAAAAGATAAATAAATAACAAATCTGTATATTTTCAAGAATATAACAAATCAAACTATAAAGATCGTGTTAATAAATGTGTTAAGTGAGCAAATGTGTTCATTAATCTGAAAACATATTTGCTCTCTAATAAGCGTAAACAATTTTAGGATTCTAATGAATTAATTTTTGTTTTTTTCTAATTTTAGTTCCAGATAATTAGATTAATCTACAAATTGATAAAATGAACAAATTAATAATATATATCTTCAGTAATTTCGATAATATTTCTCTGTTACAATTTATACATATAGTATGCAAGAGTAATGGATTATTACCTTACTGATTATTTATTGCTTATATATCTTTATAAATATATTGTGTAAATTATGTAAATTGATTTAGATCTCTATTGTTTTTGCCAAGAAGATTTTCGAGAAATTTTCATTGTTAGGTTTATTTCTTTATAATTTTTTAATTTAGGGTAGGTACATCACATTTTACAAATGTTGTACTTAGTCGACATTGCTATTAAGTGAAGAGAAAAAGAGAAAGAGAGGGGTTGAAGAGACAT
Source organism: Trachymyrmex septentrionalis (assembly GCF_001594115.1). Classification (NCBI taxonomy): domain Eukaryota; kingdom Metazoa; phylum Arthropoda; class Insecta; order Hymenoptera; family Formicidae; genus Trachymyrmex; species Trachymyrmex septentrionalis. Next base: position 1,054,043 of record NW_017304395.1, on the reverse strand, counting down.
TTGGCCTTAATGGTTTTCAGCGCGTAATTCGTCGATGCGAGATCTAGGTGGCCACAATTATTATGTGCTAGTCACGCGTTATTTTTTGTTCCACTCGTATTTTTCCGATTACGTTTGAACATTGTGCTGCATTTAACGTCACTCACAAGGCTGTACCATCACACTTACGCTAATGTGAATTACTTAATTAACACTATTAATAACCTAACCTATAATAAACTAAAAACAGGCTGATGATAAGCTGAAACACACAGTTGTTGATAAGATTATTTAAGTTGTTGATAAAAATTAATTTCACAGAAAAAAAAATAAAACAGATGGTTTGTTATAATATTTTAAATTAGTACAACACTTAAAAAAAAACCGGGAAATTATTGGCCAACCCAATATTTTATTTGCAATAAAAAAATATATTTTTATATTTGAAGATATTCCAGAATTAATGATTTTATTCTGTATTGATCATTATTTTAATATATGTATAATGAAATATTTTTTTTAGTCAGTTATGAAATCAGTATCAAAATAAAACAAAACGATCAAGATAAGATATTAATAATCATGAATTTTGTGCAGAATTCATATCAGAATAGCCTGAAAGATGAATTTTAATAACTATTAACAGATGGATAAGGCTGTTATGAGATGTTGATAATAATGTCAACGACGGAAGACATTATATGATGAAGTACCACTTACCTGATCGTTACAGCGAGCAAGACGATCAAGACGCCCACCAGAACCATAGCGATCAGCACTCCACCTATCATGTAGATACTACCGGTAGGCGGATCTGCAACAAAGAAACATTGTCTCATCATTTTGTTTTTATTTGAGATAAAAATGAATCTTTCTTTTATCAATCCACATTCAAATTCAACATTCGGAGTGTTCAGGGTTAAGGACATTTAAGAATCTAAAGATCCTCGTGTTTAGAGTCATTGCATTTAAAATTTTAAGGAGATCTAAACATATCTTCATTAAAAATATCCAAGTTTTTCATCAAAATAACTGGATTGTCCTTTCAAAAAGTAACAGACAGAAAATTTTGATCACTTTAATCAAATAACAAAATTCGATCACATTATTTCCAAGTATCAGATCTCTAAGTCAATTTTTATACAAAACTAAATGAAATTGTACTGTCAAAAAGATCTCATTTACTTTCATCATAGAGCTCCATTTTAGGGATTTGCTTTTAAAGAATCATTTTAGTAGATTATTAAAATTCAAGAATTTGATATCCACTCAAGAAGCTTAATATCCACTCATCATTGATCATTTAAGAATCTAGTTTAAAATAATAATCACAAGCTGGTAATTTAATATAGGAAGAAATATAAGTTGCCTGTAAATCGTTGGGATTATTCTATGGGATCTGGATAGACTGAAAGAGGTTGGCGAAGACGGGGAGTGAACCGATTCGAAGCAAACTCGTTCGGTTGAGGAGGACGGTCTCCCGATGAAGGCCAAGTCACATTTTTCCCCGACTTCTCTCACAGTCGCGAAAGAAGAGAAGAACCCGTCGTCCTTTCAAGTTCAATGCCACCTTTGTGAGTTCGACTCGGGGTAAAAGGGATTACATGAAAAGGGAGTCGCTATGGAGCGCTATGCACATCTCTCGCTTCGTGAGATTCCCCAAATCGTTTCCTATCGTAACCGAATCTTATAGTTTCTTGTCAGATTCGTTCTCTGATTGGACCGCTTCTAGACAAAACGTGCACAGCTCGCGTGACTAATACGTAGAAGCAGTACAAACACGATACAAACATACGTTTTATTTATGCAGCGAAACGAAAACACTTCTTAGGAAACGAAAGAAGCTTATATTCCAATAGAAAGAAAATGTACGAAAATATGAGATTTTCAGAATAAGAAGATTCTTTATTTTTCGAAAGAAACAGATGTGTTTTTCTTATCCTAGTAGTAAGTGTCCGTAAAAGATCCTATTTCTTTTTTGACTAAAATAAAATTATGCAGATTAAATCCAATATGCAATATGTCCAATGAGTTGTGTGCTGCGTAGAATGATTTTTTAAGTACCTTATGTATGGGAGCACACGTGTTTGGTGAATCAGCGTAATATTCTGATCGTCACGGCGGAATACTTTAAGTCTCGTCCGTGAATAGTTTGGAACCTGTCCAGTTTGTCGCAAACAGCGCACAGGTTGCCATCAGCTGACGCCGTTGGCAGATTCCGAGCTTTGCTTTTTTGGCCTCATCGGAAATAATCGTCACAACATTTCAGGAAATTCAAACAGCCTCTCTCATTGCGAAGAATTGACTTTGAGGACATTTCATCAATTTTAATCAGATAAGATCGTCACAACATGTCAATATAATTGCTTGACCTTGGCGGATAATATCGAATAATGGCAGAATTCAAATATTCCCAAGATCAACTCTCAATGCGACTTGCTTGTTTAATTATTTGAACGATATAATAAATAGAAGAGTGAAGTAAAGTATTGCCTTAAAATTTAAGTTTTTTTAAAAAAAGAAATAAAATGCACATTATATATATTCTTGTATATCTGTGCACTGTTATATATTATATATACATAATTATACATATACAGGGTGTTGCATTTGAAACTTTGGACGCAATTATTTCCCAAACTATTCGTTATTGTAAACAATGTTTCAAGTAAAACTTACTGGCGCTGCGCGTTCACTTGGCGCGAGACACTATCATGTCATTTGATACCAAACTATTTGTTATTACAAACAATGTTTTAAATAAAATTTATTTTGTTTCAAGGGAGACATCTTTTGATGGTTTCATATCCTCTCTAGGTGGACATGCCTCCAAGATTTCAAGGTAACCTTAATTTTTTTCAATAAAACTAGATTTTTTTACATGATGATTCTTCTAAATATTCTACACATAAAAGTATTAAGGTACAGATAGATTAAGGTACAAAAAATCAACATATAGTTTAATAGATATTTTATACTTTATTCTAGCTTGATTTTATACTTTACTATTTTATACTTTATTCATATTGATCCTAAAGTCGTTTGTTTTATCGACTAAATAATTTTTGTATAACAATTACTTCTCTTTCCTCTTTTATAAATTCGAAAATTCTTTCCCAGATTAAAGCATAAGCATTAATACATGTCTATGAGGTGGAGATTATGCTGAGAACGTAAACAAATTTAAAAATTGAGATCTTTACCATTTCTTAGTCCAATATGGCACTCTAAAATCGTCACAACATCGTGACAACATTTACTTCATATAAAAGCTGTGTAATCTGTATTTATAAAATAGTAGTCCACAGATTAGTATCTTGCACGAAAAAACAACGTGAAGTTCTTAGAATTGGACTTAAACATATCATTAAAATGTTATTGTTATACAAAAATTTATGTGTATGTGTGTGAGATATTGCTGTACTACATACAAGTATTCTGTATGTAATGATGCGTTAGTGACACGTAAATCGTCTAAATCCTATTTATACTATGACTAATTGTCTCTCGAATCTTCTTAAATCTCTCGTAAGCTATTAATTTCTTGACAATCGTATCTTAGTACTTTTCTAATCAGACTAATGAGATGAACCAACTGGTGTAAAAAAATACACAGTTACTTTTAAAAAATATATAGGTAAAATGATTTTTTTTAAATAAGTAACTATGTGTTTTCTTTACACCAATTGATTCATTTCATTAGTCTGTTCATAAAAATATTAAAGTACAATTATCAAAAAATTAATAGTTCATAAGATATTTAATATTTTATGTCAATATGTGTCAGAATAAAGTAAAATGTAGTAAAATGTAGTAAAATATTTGGTATTAATTATAGTGCATTAAATGGCGCGTAAAAGATAGAATCAAAATTAAGAAAATAATTACAAGTACGTTATGTAATTTTACCTTTGTTAATTGAAATATATTCTTTTATTAATTCTAAAGAAATGTGTTGACTCTTACTTTGCTCGTTACTTATTATTATTCGTTTTGTATAGAAAGAGTCCTTTGATTTGTTACTTATGTGTATTATATTGTGTGTATAAAAACTATAATACTTGACTTATGATAAATAGTGAAATGATAAATAGGCAAAAATACGTTACATAAGGATTTGTATTATTAATACGTAACAATACATACGCGTTAATAATGTAGAAGCCTTCCTGCAACGCGCAAGGACAACGCATTAATAAATATTTTAATAACTAAAGCACACGATACTAATAAAACCGACTGTCCTTGCGAAATTGTGTGTCTTTCATCTTAAAATTGTTCGAGTTTTCAAATCAGAGATGATTTCAAATTCTTATATGTTATAAGGATTAATACAGGGCGGTTTACTTAAATCGACCATCTAAAACGTCTCGCTTATTTTTGATGATATAAGAAAGTGTTTCAAATAAAAGTGGAACGGTTTCGAGGGGCATGTATTTTGGTTTTGTTTCTTTTCTAGGTGGAGGCGCCAAAAAGATGTGAATGTCACCTCCACTTTTTTAAATGGAATTGTATAAATTTTTTACACAATATGATTTCTCTAATTATTCTACATGTAAAAGGATTAAAGTAGTGATATCAAAAAAACCAATAGTTTACGAAATATTTTATACTTTTTATTCTGGCACATATTGACATAAAATGTTTAATTAAACTCGTATTTAACACATAAAGCGTTAAATAACTCGTAAAACTACTAACTTTTTGATAATCATACGTCTTAATACTTTTATAGTACGAACAGAATAATCAACAGAATCAATTGGTGTAAAGAAAACACAGAAGTTGTTTTAAAAAATATAGCTGCAAAATAAATAATTTTTAAAATAAGCAAATATACATTTTCTATACACTAACTGATTCATCTCATTATTCTGTTTATAAAAGTATTAAGATACGATTATTCAAAATTAACAGTTTACGAGTTATTTAACATTTTATGTCAATATATAGAATAAAGTATAAGATATCTCGTAAACTGTTGGTTATTTTTTTATATCTCTACCTTAATACTTTTATATGAGGAATAATTAGAGGAATCATATTGTATAAAAAAAAATTATACAATTCTATTTAAAAAATGGAGGTACCTTCGTATCTTTTTGGCGTCTCAACCTAGAAAAACAACAACATGACCAAAATACATCCCCCTCGAAACCACTTTCATTTGAAACATTTTTTTATATCATCAAAAATAAGCGAAATATTTCAGATGACCGATTTAAGTGGTCGATTAAGTGGTCGATTAAGTGAATCACCCTGTATACATGCATAGATATATATCATGTGCGATTGTGTTTGTGTGAGAGTGTGTATTATGTATTAGGTATCGCGGAAAGTTCGTGTTGTTTTTTTCCCCTATAAATATCTGAAAAAATGACATGAACTTTTCGCAGTACCTAATAATATTACATAGGATTGGGAAATTACACTTTATATAGGGTTATTTTTTCTTAGTAACATATTTAATAAGAATGTTATATCTTTATTAGTAATATAATAATGGCACGTTACATTTTTCTGTAATGGTAGTGAATATATTTTACTTTGTACACATGCAATATATAATATATGGAGCGTATAAAAGCGAGTGAGTAAAAGAAGAGACTGTATTATGACCATGTTGCAATTAACCATAACCATTATAATTTTTTATTTGCACCGTGGAACTTCGCAAATTTCGTAAAAAATTTTGAGATTTGATATATCATTTATGTTTGTGTAACTCTATAAAATATGAGAAAAACCATTTTCTAAAATACCGATCTGAAAAGTAGAGATTTCAAACTGTAAAATACTTTTTTAAACACTTTGATACTTGGATTTTTAAAAAAATTCCATCTTATTTGTCTATATTTGCAGAGTGGAACAGGTGATCCTTTAATGTTGTTGAGTAATGTATGTATATATATATATA
>NW_017304395.1:1046685-1047967 GCF_001594115.1 Trachymyrmex septentrionalis | reverse complement strand
AAATTGTGTTAGCATGTGTCTAATACATACATATTGTTAAGAAAGAAAAAGGAACAAAATATATGATATGAATAAATATATCTATAATAAATAAAAGAGAGAAATTCTGTCATAGTGATAAATATAATACGATGTAATATTTGTCACTTAGAATACTACTTAATATGATATTAAAACACTTTTTATCTTTCAATTTTAAAAATTCGTCTCTGAAGCGATTAAGTACAGTTAACATCACCTTCTGTCTGTAATCTTTTAATTCTAATTTTATTAAACAAATTTGAAATTTGAATGATTTACTAAATTTTTCCTATGTTTAGAGAAAGTGCCAAGAGTAGAAAACAGAAAGAAAAGGAGTAGGGAAAAAATGCTTTGTGGGATTCACAGCGATTTTGCTATTGGCCATTCACTTTACCATTTCTCGATGTAGGACACGGTCGTCTGAATCACGTCATGATATTAAAGACGAAGAAATTTATTCGCATGTCGATGTATCAGTTCCATGCTAGTGTCATCGTCAGCATTTTGATAAAGTTGTCAGCGAATATAATATAGACTTATACAAATACAGTCACGAATTTTAATATAATACACTGCTCAAAAAAATTACAGTAGAAAAAGTTTAAAGTTTAAAGTTAATATAAATTAGTATACTTTATAAATCTTGTATTTACGAAGTTTTTCTGAAGTTCATGATATTGTTTGTCAAAGCTTTAAAAGAATAACTTTTTAGATATCAAATATTTATAACCTTCTACTGTCAATCGTTTAAATTCTCATATATTCTCTTTATAAATTTTTGCGTGTGTTTAGTTAGATTTGGTTTACCTTTATTTCACGTTCTAAACATCATATCTATATAAAAAAGATACAGTAAATATATTTCGATGACCTTCATATATATTATCAAGATTATGATTCTGAGTAAAGCCGTAATATTACATTACAGATTGCCGATTATAGTTGTCGGTTGTTGGTTCTATTTTCGCCAATCACATTGCAGCTAATCCGCACTCGTCATATCATGATAGGCTAAAATAGAACCGACAATCAACAACTGTAATCGGCAACCTGTAGTGTGATTACGGCATAACCGTTGACAAATTTTACACATCGCTCGTTGTCCGTTAAATAACTATTAACAAAAAAGGTTTAAAAAAACAATGTCTTATTTCTCTGCTATATACAATACAATGTTAAGAATTATTCCAAACTTTCCTCTCCTTGAATAATGACTTTCCACGTAAAACGAGATCTTCTTTACCTCTTCCCTATTTAGGAA
>NW_017304395.1:1031353-1046585 GCF_001594115.1 Trachymyrmex septentrionalis | reverse complement strand
GTTTGTTAGAGAGAGAGAGAGAGAGAGAGAGAGAGAGAGAGAGAGAGAGAGAGAGAGAGAGAGAGAGACAGAGAGAGAGAGAGAGAAAGAGAAATCGAGAAATTTTATTTGTTAATAATTAAGTTGCTTTATATGAAAAAATGAACGCCCCTAAACAGGAGAGGGAATGTAGGAGAGATCTTGTTTTGCGTGAAATGTTTTCTTTATTCCGTTTTGGCATAAAAGAACAGCGTTATGTAAAATATATATATAGCAAAGTATATAGTAAAATATATAATAAAATATATTTTATGTTCAAAAATTACATTCTTTTTATAAAAATAATTTTATTAATAACTTTTTATAATAAAAAACAAACGATGACTAAAATCTATCAAAGGTCATTCAGGGTCATGACCTTGATAATATATGTTAAAGTCAAGGTGATTTGGAGTGGGGTCCCCTGTTCGATAGATTTACCAAAGATATTCTCAAATATCCCTTATGTCCTTAATACACGGATGTTCTTAATGAGTATTAGCTATAGTTATCAATCAAAGACTTTATTCGTTAAAAGGTTATTGAATTAAACATATAAAGGGTGTCCCAAAATTAACGCAAGATTTGAATTTGCCGCCATTTGTGCAGTAAAGTGTTGGCAACCAAAAAAAAAAACAATTTAACAGCTGACAGTTTAGGGTTAATGAAAATGAGTTCGTTGAATGGATTATTGAATCATCAACAAATGGATGCTGATTTTTCGAGCAAAATCATCCTAAGCGATGAAGCACATTTTCACCTTGATGGCTTTGTTAATCGCCAAAATTGCCCCCTAGATCGTGTGATTTAACACCATTAGATTTCTTTTTATGGGGTTATTTGAAATCACAGGTCTATGTCAACAAGCCCACAACCACCCGTGCATTAAAGGAGGAGATTCAACGCTGCATCAACGAAATTCAGCCACATTTATGCAAAATGGTCATGGAAAATTTCGACAAACGAGTGCGTATGTGCATGCAAAGCCGTGGAGGCCATTTGCCCGATGTGTTATTCCACAAATAACCCTATCCTATGTACTTTATGATTCAGTAAAAAAATAACAATCAAAAGACTAAAAACTGTGTTTTCTATTTAATTCAAATCTTGCGTTAATTTTGGGACACCCTTTATGTATACACGTGCCAAAATTATCCATTAATTTTATGCACAATAACATTGTACCACAAAATTGATTCTTTTTGAATACAATCGTTTCGAAATACAGTCGTTTTTAATAATTTTCTGACCGCTAGATATGATTTTGTTTCCTGAATTACTTTATAATGTCATTAATTTTACAAAATTGTGGTTAAAGTTGCAAAAAAGTTATTTCAGTAGTACATATTCTAACTATAATACAATACGTATATATTATACTCGTTGAAAAAATTTTATTGTAATCAAAATTAAATATGTTGTTAGAACCTTAAGTTTCTAAAAGAAATTTGTTATGTTAATTATAATTAAAAAAATATTTATAATTAATATAAGATTTATTGTATCAAGGGTTGACTTACATAGCCATTAAAGACCAAATATTTTTTAATTATTCAACATTAATGACATATATAAATTACATCTTTGACGTAATAAGTTCTATATTAATTACAAATATTTTTTTTAATTATAATGAATGCAATAAATTTTTTGTAAGGCTTGAAAGTCTTACAAAGATACTTAACGTTAATTGCAATAAAACTTTTTCAATATATCACATATCTAAGTTATAATGCCACTAGAATATTTCTTTTCTGTAACTTTCATCGCAATTTTTTCAAAATTCTGATATAATAGAACAGTGTGGTATAATATAATAGAACGCAGAATTGTCTAAAAAAAACTATGGGAAGCAATTACTTTCGTCTTTATATATTTTTTTAGTTAAAATAATGTTAAAAATAATGTTAAAAATAATTCAAGACTGAAATATATGTCAAACTATATATTTCAAAAATAAGTATTATAATAATAGTATTTAAATAAGCATTAAATTAAATATCATCTTCGGACTTTCGCTCAGTTGAATATCATTTAACTCATATTGATAGTAAACGAATTACAATGATTATATAGGACCGTTCTGAGCCGGTTTCTGACTAGTGTTGCGGTAACGTAAATCACCGCAACGTGATTCGAGCGTGACAGGGTACTCACTCAGCTTACGCAATCCGGCTGTGCAAACGACTGTTTTTTTTCCATGATTCTACTACACTCGCCGTCAGGATTGATGATAATGACGCGCGAAGAGAATCGGGGAAATGCCTCGACGTCATCCTCATCGCCGTTTATCAAAACCTACATGACGTCATCATTTTCGTGAAACTTTGCGAAATAAAAGAATGTCTTAACGTACATTTAACATAAGATCTTGAAAATAAAATTTTCAGATTTTTCAACCGTTTCGTCGAGTCACTATCCGCGCGATTTATAAACTTCGATTCTATATCCAGCTGCCGCTTAACCCTATTTATAACAGTATAATCGAGACATTGCATTATTTCGTTAAAAACAGCAGCACTATTCTATCGAGGATAAGGCGCTTGTCGAGCGATAAAATAGCTTAATAGTATAAATAACTTAATAAGCCGGCGATAATAAAACGGTAATACCGTACGAAGTAAATGGTTTCCAGGGAGGGTTGTTTTGTTAAAAATTTTTTTTTTAAACATCAGATTAAATTAAACATGTTATTTTTTAAAACAATTTAAAATAAATGTTTAAAACGTTATGTCTAAAAAATTTGTTTTTAATACTATTTAATAGAGGAGAAGGTGATACTTCAATTACATTTTACATGATATAATAACTTGATTAATAATGAATATTTAAGTTTAAAACTTGACAATTACATTCATTAAAATGTTGTTGAATCGATTCTGGACTCAAAATTACGAAATATTTATTACTTAGGACACTAATAAAATGTGGCGACATTGCATAATGGCGAATCGAAACATGAATGGCAATGTAGCCTTCCATAAAAATAGTATTAAAAAGTTTTTAGAAAACTAACTTTTTAATTGTCAAGTTTTAAACTTAAATATTCATTATTAATCAGTTTGGTTATAAAAAAATTAACAAAAAAGTAGAGTGTATTGCAGAATATATGCATGTACTCGTATACAAATGTATATATGTATACATACACATGTATACATATAACTTTATGTATACAGGGTATTTGGAATATAATGATAAATTTTTCGCATACAGGCAGAATAGACTAAACTGAGAAGAAAAGTCCTTTATCATTTTGCAATTTTCGCAATAATTAACAAGATATTAATTGCTAAAAATTGCCGAAAATTGATCTTCAATAATTTTTCATTCGAATACTATCAATTTTACAGAAAAACTGCAAAAAATTGTTAATTTTCTTCTCATAGAGCTCTAAGAATTTTTTACCGTATTTTCTTATGTTGATAAAAATAAGAAAAAATGCAATACTAAAAAGTTGATAAAAAATTCTGAAAAAATTCATAGAGTTCTATGAGAAGAAAATAAACAATTTTTATCTTTTGCAGTTTTTCTGTAAAGTTGATAGTATTTGAGTATAAATTTTGATTGAAGACCAATTTTCGGTAATTTTTATCAATTAATATCTTGTTAACTATTGCAAAAATTGTAAGATGGTAGAGGACTTTTCTTTTCAATTTAATCCATTCTGCCTCTATGCAAAAGATTTATTATTATTTTCCAAACACCCTGTATACAAGCAGCTCAGCAGCCTATAAAAATCTATAGTAACATAAATTATAGATTAATATTACAACTACAATTAGTTATAAGGAATAATTATTTTGAAATAAAAATCTCAAAGAAGAAGCCGCGAGTAATAAATATGCATAAAGGACCACATTATCAAAATGCTATGCTATTGTTTAAATTTGCATAACTTAAAATATATAATCAAATAAAATGTTAAACAACACATAAAATACCAAACAACACATTCAAATATACTTATATGTAATAATACGCTCAAGTTTAAGAAAAATAAGAAAGTAGGTGTAATTATAAATGCTAAAATATACCTAAAAAATATTTCAAAATACTTAAAAGTAAAAATGCGTTATAATAAAATATAATAAATATATGTTTAAAAGCTATTTTTTTTGTTTTAAACATGATTTTTTTCTACAGCTGTTTAAAACATTAAAGCTATATAAAACATTAAAAATATGTTTTAAACAAAAAAAAATTGAATGTTTTTTTTTTAAAAACACGTTTTTTATCAACCTTATTTTCAGGAGTCTCAAAATATCTTTTTTCAATCTCCTGCATGCGATATGATTAATTAATATAATACAATTTCATCAGTGGTTCTTTATATAAGGAATTTGACAAAAAATGAAACTGATTAAATAATGTATAATATATATGTTAAATCTATTAATAAAACTAACAATTATATAAAATAAAACAATCGAGTGCGTCGAAGTTAATCGAATTAATAATGAAAATTATGTAGATTACATCGAGTGAGATCTAGTTGAAAATCAATTTTCGAGTGAAATTTTCGAGCTTTTTAGTGCTCCTCATAATGCGTATATGTTTTAAAACCACAAGATGTTTTCTATGATGAAGTTTAATAATGTGATCTTAAAACTACTCTATATACGTGTTTCAGTAAAATCGTTTTCTCTGGAGTTGGCTGATGATTCAGCAACTTGATCCGTGCACTTCATTTGATTAATCAATGATTAAGTGACTTTTACTGTTTTCTGCGTGAATCATGCACATCTGTGTGACAACTACTCTCTTTGTCATTTATCCACTACACTTATCTTTGAAAAATATATTTTTTAATGAAGGCATTAGTCTGTTTTAAACGCACTACTCGATCTCTTGTATGTACACGATAAATGGAAATTAATAATACGGTTCTTTTTATTTGTTAATTATGTGACAAATATAAACATTCAAAGAAATTAAAAGTGGTATAAAAAGTACCGAAAATTTTTTTAAATATATGTATTCAGAATAAATGCTAAAATTGTTACATATATGCATTATTTTTGAATATAATATCAATATCTTTTAATCATATCGATATATTATTGTATTAAATGAACCTTGATATTATAAACTTTATCTGATTTAAAATGCATTTATTTATAATGCATTCTTGATATACTATATATACATATTTTATAGAATAAATACTTAAAACGAATTAAATTACAAATGGTTATCATATTATTATATTATTATTAAATTATTTGGGAAAAAATACTATATATATGGATATATTTTATATATAATTGTATATAATTTTATATAATTTTATATAATTTTATGTAATTATATATAATTATATATGAAACATTTTTTCCCGAGTACATTACAAGCTCCTGGAAGATTTTAGTACGATATTATTTTTGAGCTTTCAAAATTTTAAAAGAAGTCTAGAGAGATACTAGAGTAAAACTGCTGGTTAGGGGATTCCATTCCAATCACTTTAAATCTTAACATATAATGCAAGATCATACAACCATGAGTAACATTCAAAAGGCAGCCATCGTTATTTATTAAAAAGCTATTAATAATTAAAATTAATTATTCTTTTAAACAGTAGCTAACACATACACACACACACAAAGCTTATTTTTATGTGGAATGTTACCTATGTAAAAAAACCTATATAAAACACTGAAATTGGCTGCGTTCAGCAGTTATTGACATTAAACATAATTGATCCTGCCCTTAATTTCTCACTGAATCTAAATGTGTAAACCAATCATATTAAAGAATTTAACAATAGTTACAAAGCTGCTTTTTTTTGCTAAACACAGCCATATAATATAGTATTACTGGAACGAGCGCTAGTTTCACAATCAGACAAAAAAATCAGTCCAAGTGGTATCTTTACCCTTTTTGAATCTATACTTAACTATGACTGCGTATGTGCAATATCGTTTACTACACAGCGTATATATAAATGTATACCTTTAATAATAATAAGATTACCCACTATTATTGTAATTTGACATGCAATTTTTGTATAGTTGTAGAAAGAAAAAAATCATTTTTTACAAAATAAAAACACCGAGAAAGAAACTTTCAAATCGGATAATATTATTGGTATCTTACAACCCAACTGTTCAATGATGTATTTGACTCTGTCATATTTTGAGCTGCAACCAAGGTGTATCCCCCCCCCCCCCGAATGTTGCCGGATTGCAACGTATTAGTTTGCGCGTCAGTGCATTTCCTCGATAGCGAGAGACATTGGACTTGATCCAATAAGTCGATGGACTTTATTCCACTTTATCTGCTTTTATCGTTTATCAAAAAATCGAACATGGAAATTTGCACGTGATTGTGCTTCAATTTTGCAGTTGAAACATTTTCGGGTCATTCTTTACTTTTGTAGACGGTGCCGTAACATTTTCTGGAAATCTCGGAACAAATTTTTGAGAAATTGTCTATTTTTTCTAGTCACAGGAAAAATCAACGATGGACGGACAATAAATAAATTAGGATATTTCAGAAATGATCTAATGTGTGTTAATAAATGGAAGCATAAAAAACATACAATACGAGATATATGACATGAAATTATAGAGAATAACACATATATTCCAAAACTGGAAGACAAAATGATATGTAGAATGAGAAGAGTAAATTGATCGTTAATCTTTGAAAATTAGAGAATCTCAAGAGGGATGATTTTGCATTAATAATAGTAAAAGTTTAATTTTAGATCTAAAAAAATTTAGAAAAATGCTAGAAGAAATATTGAAAAAATTATATTTTATATAAGAAAATATAAAATACAAAATATATAAATTTTTTAATAAATTATTTTAAATACAATAATAAGAAATAATGCCTATATCGGTCGAAGGTAGATCTTGAGTGCTTTAAATAATTTCATGTAAATTTACATACCACATTTGTATAGTATTTCAAATTGCACTCCGAATTGATTTTTCGTACTTAGAAACGCAACTGATGAACTATAGTAATATCATAAATTAAATTGACGAGCAATTTAACAATTTGATGCTTAATTGGCATCATTTTAAGAAGATCTTTATGTACAGAAAATCTGTAAATAAATTTATTGCGAAAAATATTACTCGGCTGTGAGTCGAGTCGGAATTTCTAGCATTCCAAATTTATTTACAGATTTTCAGTACATTAGTTCAGGATCATGACTTGAACAATATTTGTCAAGATCAAGGCCATTGGAAATTTCTCTTATCTTCATTTTTACATAAAAACAAGACTTAGAAAACACTCTCCAATGGCCTCAATTTTGACAAATGTTATCAAGATGGCCTTGAACAACATTCTCTTTACAATTCTACCTGTCTCATGTCATGCATGAATAAAGAGAGATGTACTGATATTTTCCGTCATTTTGAGAAAACGTCCAAGAGCATATAATCTTTCTGCTTTTAGGCCGAAATTCATATTATAATAAATTTTTATTTCAGATCGTTTTAAAATGACACAAATCAATCACAGACTTGTATTACATCTCAATATATTACTTAAGATGATCTTAAAATAAGAATGGATTAACTATAAATACCGGCTTAAGGTTATTTTTTAGAACCTTTTTTTTTTTTTTTAGAAAAAAACAGACCGTTTTTTTTCCAAAGCGTTTTCTTTCCAAGATATCAAATCAATATTTCATATTTAACTTTACGATGACAATAATTATAGTCCTATGTTTTTGATTAAACAGTTCCTGACAAATGTAACAACGGAGCAATCTTCTAAAGATTAGCTAATTTTCATCAAATCTATCGATTAAAGTTGTTAGGTGAAAGAATAGCGTTTTCAGGAGACCGTTAACGTTATTCGGAAAAGGCGATGATAAAGTAAAGGTTACATTCCAAAATGTTCAAGTGTTTTTCTCGAAGAGGACGTTTTGGAATGTATTAAACTAAGAATCTCATAAGATTGTATACGTGCGAGTACACAACCAACAGTAGATAAATGCCATTAACGATCTAGCTGGATTTTAAATGCTTGTATAATTTTGGAATGCAGTTCAGAAAAATTTTCACTAAAAATGTCTTGCAATAGAAGTGCGTAGGAATCCATTTACACAAGAAACTATCTTGAAAGATATATAGTTTGAATGATCTTAATTCATTCTGCGTTCTTTTGTAGAGATGAAATGATTCCAAGGACATTTCTGCTTTTCACATGGTGGAAACGATTTCGCACCGTGACGTAACGTTCCATTGCGCCGTTTCTAGTGGCCGCAACGCGCTTAAATTCTGACGTGTGCCGAACGAATTTTGTTAACGAAAATTTTCGCAATGACAGACACGCGTAATGTAATCCAGACGATTGCGAGCTCTCGTAATTGCGCCTGTCTACGTCAATGTCGTCAATGCAAGTGCACATATGGATAAACAACCGAGTTATTATGCTGAGTCTCGCGATTGGTACAATTGAAGTTCCGGCGGTATCGTCAAGGCGCAAGTGTCCCCCACGTGTTATTATTTGCGTCTTCCTCTATTCTAACTCGATCCTTTGTCGTATATCGAAATGTATACGCAGTATATCTGTCATTAAAGCGCGACTAGAGTTTGACGTAGCGGTATCTATTACACAAAGCGGACCACATGACTCGATCACCTCGATTATTCTCTGTAGAGACTTTCAATTTTGTTCCGAGTTCTCTTGATTCCGATGGAGTAAAGAATGAATAAATTAAACAATTTTCTTTAGAACACGCAGTTTCAATAAATCAATAAAATAGTACAAAAAATAATGTGCACACACTGTGTCGCTATAGTTCCTTGATGCGAACAAAAAAATGATTAAATAAAGGAAATATTAGTTAGTGGCTTCTTTAAGCTCATCAACTTAAAGTCTTGAACATTACATATCTAGATCATTTTGTTAAATCAATAATGCTTCAAAAAGCGAAATTTTTTTTTAGAAAAACATGTATCAATTTTTCTTATTTTAAACATATTGTAACAAATGTAACATATTAATTGCAATAAAAGTTATTGTGTTGTAAATATAAAAAAATCCAATTATTTCCTAATTATTTCGTAATTTATTCTTGTATCGGAGTAGAGATCTTCTACACGAAGAAAAAGGTACTTAAAAACTTATTTGTGAGATATAATATTTATTTTACTGAAATAGATTCTTATTTAAATACGGTGAAATAATATTTTATTTTTAGCAAATAAACCATCTGTTTCATTTTATTTATAATTAATGAGACATTTTACAAAAATGTATATTTTGTCATCATAGTAAAATCTTTATTCAATTTTGATCACTATATATTATTTTTATAATCAATAAATGTTGAAGAAAATGTTTATTTGCAAATATTAAGACTATTTTTTCAATGTAATCAGAGTTTGGCCACAACGAAAGATCTGACATTTTTCGTTAAAATCGTTCAGATAAGAAAATATATGTTTTAGCTCTGCAATAGCGTAAAAGATATATGCTCTCTCGTTCTAACTCTAGTACAAGAAAAAAAAAAAAATTTTATCTCTGACTAATTCGATTTGACGAAGAATCATTGGACCAGTAAATTGTTATTTCATGGCCAGTCTCTGATTAAAGGGTCTCTATATCTTAAGAGAGCTTAGGAATGTCATCCCAGGTAGCAAAGTTCGTCATTTTCAAGTCATATTTGTACAAATGACGTCAAGTGACCAAAAAGTGACTATAGGTTTTTATTCGACGACATTCCGTGACTGAAAATCATACTGATGTCATTTCCGTGATGTCACATTGACGTCATAAGTCGCCAGTTAGTATAATGGCCAATAAAAGACCAAAATATAACGACTCAAAATGACGGCTCACGATGACATCAATCGTCTGTGACATTCAAACGTCAATTTGACTTTATTAGGACGTCAGTAATGGTCAGTAAAAGCCTAAAATATGACGTCAAAATGACAAACTTTGTTATTTGGGATCTAACTTCTTTTTTATAGACATAAAAAATGTCCAATTAGCATATTCTTTTATAATAAATAATGCATTTAGTCACGTCATATAATAAAAATACAGGATAAAAATTATTCGTTATAAATTCTACATCACGTCGATTCCCTAGTGAATTTTTTGACAAAGAAATAAAATATAATGTTTAGAAAGATAAAATGCAATATTTAAGAAAAAGTTTAGATAGCTTAAGTAGCTTGAAACTAATGCAAACACAAACAATTAAAGGAAAGTGTTTCGTGTTTCAAAAGCAATTGAGTAGTACTTCTGTGATCTATTTTCGCATTGCTTTCATTCGATAACGATCATGATATGACCGCAAATTGCCATGGTCTGACCTCTACTGCGATCGAAGCGCCAATCAACGCCGAAAACTCGGGCTTCAATTTCATATTCTCATCTAATTGATACCAACTTATTATTATTATGTACTTTAAAGTACATAATAAATTAATAATAAAAATAAGTTTTAATGTCGTTTAATAAATGATAAGCAGTATTAATTATCATTAAATAATTATTGTCTGAAATCTGTCAGAAGTCGGTCAGAAATTTGATATGATACTTGACGCGGACAAAAATTAAAGATCAGACTAATTAATATTAAATTGAAGGTAAATACACACGTACATGACAAAAAAAAGATCAAGAAATACGAACTCGCGCACTTCCAGGGGTAATTGTTTTATTCTCCTACCGACAGTTGTCGGTGTCGTTGCGCAGCTTTTTCACCATATAAAATATCTGCGCAACGACACCGACAACTGTCGGTAGGCGTGTAAAGGCAGTTACAGAATCGCGCCCTAGGAACTTGGAGGAGGCTCATTCGGCATATATTTATGGAAACTTTGTCTATAATCAGGAACTCAAACACGCTCAAACACTCGAAAATTATTTCGTTGAAGATGGCTCGCAAGAAGACGAAATTTTCGAACAAATACGTCGTATGTAATAGAAAATTATATTATTAATTTAGCGCACAATAACTGCGAAGTATTATTCTTATTTGCTTGTACTGTGAGTTTAAATTGTTTTATATATATATATATATATACATATCTGAGAGTTCAATAAAATATTATTTAAATATATAATAAGAAGTTATAAAATATCAATTTTTCGATATCAATGGAAAATCACTCGGGAAGATACGAAGGTATTCGAATTCAATCAGATGACCTGCTTTTTCTCTGTGACATTAACGATTTGAGAATACTTTCGACTTTTTATAATCCGTCTATTTTCATCGGATACACGCTGAAAAAAAAAATTTGCAATAAAGCGATGATAAGTAATAATGATTAATATTATAATTGCGAACATTATAATATTCGTTTTCACGTTACCAGCGTCTGTTTTAGAGAGCAAAATAGGAAATTTTATTATCTTTCGTTTTTACCGACTATAATAAATATATATGTTTTTAACATTGAAAATGATCCGAGCGTGATCGATACGTTTGTTTACTGCTAGCATATTAAATTTTTATTTAATAACATATTTGTTTCTTTTATTTTTGTTCAACTTTTATATTTTGACGATTTATTTTAATAATTTTTAGTTTGTAGTCCCTTTTTTCTTTGGTTTTTAAAAAAAAAGCTCGCTCTTACACAAGACTAAATTACTAGTGCAACAAATTTCATTCAGTCTCAGCAGATAAGTGACAGATGATATGCATAATTGCATTTTTTTTCCACAATCACGTTTTATCAATCAGTTCGCAATTGAATTCGTTGCAGTTAATTTCGTCATTTACGAAAAATTACATTAATTAAAAATTCAGGACTGCGCGTTTATGAAATTCAATGGCTGCAATGTTTTTTAGGAAAACAAATTGCACATAAACTTATGTAAAAAAAATGGAAAACAAGTATATACTGGAATTCCTAAATTCATTACAAGCGAAATATTAAAAAAAACGTTTGAGATAAAAGTTTTAATGTAAAGAGAAAAGATGATAAATGTAACAATACTTTACAATATATATATACTTTAAAAAATAGTAATATTTTTCATGCTACCTATATAAATTTAAAATGTATATATTTTCTGTAATAAGATTCCTTTATATACTTTTTATACAAAAAGTGTACCGAATTTAAATATCAAAACTTCAGGAGTATGTAGGGAATCGGTAATTATTTATTACAAGGGACTCACTCCCGACGACCTTGACCATATGTTGTCAAGGTCATCATCCTGAGTAACTTTACCTTAACAATTAAATGGCATTCTCTTTTACTTTTTGAGATATTTAGAGTTAAAGTGCAATTTTAGTATCATACGCCTATATAACCTTCTACGCGAAGCGAAGTTCAGCACACCTTCTGTCTAAAAGCGTACGACTTTCCATGCAAAGCAAGATCATAAATAGCATATTATTATATAATTTATTCATTAAATTTCAGTTGGGTTTAGTTAAGTGGAGGTTAGTTAGGTAGGTGTATTAATTATACTTGTTGAAAAAAGCCAGATAAAATAAATGAAGCTAAATGATGATAAAGATTAGAGCAAAACAAATAATTTTGTTGTGCATGCAAATGGGAAACTCACCGAGATGCGACAACGAGTATGGATCTGAAACAACAAAAAAGACACAGACAGGATTAAATGTTATGTTGACTTTAATGATTACATGAACTGCAGATTGCTCAATTAACAAATATTTTTATCAATAAATAATTATAATAACAAAGTGAGGCACTTCGTACTCCAAACGGAAACAAGACGGCGCAGATCTGCGATTTTCTCAAAATTTATTTATAAAAGGCACTATCAATTTCAAACAGTTACACAAGTTAGTGTAACACAAGTGTAACAAGTTTTCCCAATCAACGTCGCAAAACTTGAAAGTGTATTTTTCGAAATGGAAAATCAATTTTTTATTAGTAAAATTGGTAGGACGTAAGTATGATTCTTTTAATTATAAAAAAAGATCTTTTAATTATTATAGGACATTGCATATGCGGTATGCATTAATTTAATTAGCGCGATAAACATTTGTTTAATATCAGATCACAGATCTCTTTTGAGAACTATTCGCTCGATTTGATTGATATGATACTCGATCTGCATTTCGTTAAAGCCATTATCTTTTCCTCCTCCTTCTTCTCTTTTTTTATTGAAGATTATTATAGAACGTGTGGTCCGCATTCAAGGTCCAACTGAATCTATCGACGCACATTAAGATAAAGTAGCGGGGAAAACCTATTTATAGATTATAGGCCACTTCGTCTTTCTTTCTCGAGAAGGCTAGTAAAAAGAATCGAATGATTGATAGACTTTCCCTCTGCAACGTCATATTAGAAATGTTTTATACTCAACCGACTAATAATCATTTCAGTTTATTAAAAGAAAGAGGGAATTGTAACTGTAAAAGTATTTTTTTCTAAATAATTATATTTACCAGAGATATACATATATTCTCGCCTCTTTAATATCTGGAGAATACATCATGTTTATAAGGCACTGAACGATCAGAAAGGATTTACCTTTAATGAGCAAAAAGAATGAGCAATCTGCGATACGTCTAACTAACTGTAATATTCATAATATCGTGGAACACATGAACAAACTAATGCTTAAAATCGAGAGTAAGGAAATGGGGTTTACTATTAACAAAGAGTAAGATCAAGCTCATGTATGTCCGAGCTGGTAATCCCGACACTATTCGAGACATAGAGATTGTGGATTTTATTATCCGGGATTGGTAATATGCAAAGATGGAAGATGCGACAAAGCAAAGAATCTCCATGGTCAAAGATGTGATGATGAGGCTTGTGAACATCTAGAAAACCGGAAGACCTCGAGCAGGATGAAAATTCCTCTTGTTCTGGTTTTTTTCCATATTTTTTTATAGAAGGAGAGTCAGAGGATTGACGCGTTTGAAATGTGACGTTGGAATGTTGCAGATTCTATGGACCGCTAGACATACCAATACATCCATTCTTTGAGAGTTTGAAATAAAAAGATCGACTATCCTATTATATGTCGTCAACGTATATACTATTCTACTTCGACCATGAAGTTACACAAGCGCGGCAATAATATTCTTGAAAAATTGGTAATCATTGGAACGTTAGCAATGTCAAGGAAAAAGAGCATGAGGCTGTGACAGAAACCGCCAATGGAAACGCTTCATACGTGTGAAGTTCAAGTAGTTGCATCAAATGGAGGTCATGATCTTCAGGCAGCTTTTAGAATCGACTTGTGTGTGTGTGTGTGCGCGCGCGCGCGCGCGCGCGTGCGTGTGTGTGTGAGAGAAAAAGAGCTGTTTAATTAAAAAATGACTTTTTTCAAATACAAGAATACAGAGAGAGAGAGAGAGAGAGAGAGAGAGAGAGAGAAGGGTTCCGTTTGATTACAAAATTATTTTCTACAACTTCGTTTGCACACAGCACATACGACCGTATTACGCATAGCGCATTGAACACACAATATTGCATACAGCACATTACACACACGATCATATTGTATACACACTGCATTGCACACACGACCGTAATATAGTTCTTTTATTTTACGTGAATAATATGATCGCACCCACAGAAAAGATTTCCATATCCAATGCTATTACTCCTTGATCTAGAATAAAATAAGATATAGAGCCAATCGTATTTATTCTTCAAAAAAAATATTTTCTTCTTAAATGAAAAATTTTTTAATCTGGAATAAAATATTCTTGAATGGATGTGTCTATTCCATTAATTTTCTTAACAAAAAAATTTAGGTTAAACACAACATTTAACATTAAACATCAATCTAAAAGAAATCTCTTATTCCATTTTTACGGAAAGAAGTCTGCAGAATGTTAGTAATTTTACATTTTTCAGTAACGAAAAACTGGGCTCGGCCGAGACTCGGATTCAGGATCTCTCGTTTTGTGTGTCTCTCATCTAGCGTAGTTACACTACGAGAGCTTCGCTGTCATGATGCTATTAGCATCACGTATATAACATTAGATATGGATATATTCTAAACGTAAGAATATAAATAAAATCAATATAAAGAATATATCAACCTAAATTTATGTGTTATACTCGTCTCAAGACAAGATATCGATTTTATTTTATTCGAGGAAGTAGAATAAAAATTATTGATACAATCTTAATACAATTATAATTTTATATTTTATACAGCTGAGCTAAGATTGAGTACGTCAAGAATATTTTTTTTTCTCGATATTAAAAATTCTTTCTGAGAGTGCGTGTGTGCAACGTGGAGAGGGTTCCGTTAGCGCACATCCTGATTTAGTACACAT